>NC_056747.1:423607143-423689643 GCF_019279795.1 Protopterus annectens | reverse complement strand
GGTAGATTTACTGTTTTCTTCCTTATAGTGCAATCTTACAGTTGGTATATTTAATTAGTAGGGGGTGTGGGGGGTGCAGGGGGGCTTGCATTCCTGCAAAAATGTAAAATAAGATTTTTTATTTTATTTTTTATTTAAATGTTGAAGTTTCAAAACTTTTGATCTTAATGTCTCAACCAGAAGAAATATGAAGTTGTATATATATATATATATATATATATATATATATATATATATATGGGTTCCTATCAGATAACCAAAGATGCATTATGCGTCTTGGTCAAACTTGAAATGTCGAAAAGGCAAAATGATGAAGCGGCGTATAAGCGAATTCTTTCCCTGATTAAGAAGTTGCTTGGCCGCTTCATCACTTTGCCATTTATGGCACTGTAGTGCGATCTCGGACTTTGTATATTTAAGTAGGGGGGGGCAATGTTTTAATGTCTTTTTTTTTTTTTTTTGGGAACAGCGATTTTTTTTCCCTGGGAAAAAAATAGCTGTTCTGGTTGTTCGATGTCTTGTGAATTCGAACTTTAGAGTTCGATATAACAACGTTCGATCATTTGATCATTCATTGTTATAATATAGACCATATATATATATATATATATATATATATATATATATGTATGTATATATATGGATTCACTTTATAATTTCGAAATACTGAAATACCGAATGTCAGTATTTCGAAATCATAAAGTCGAACATCCATAATCCCAACAGCACAGAATCGCAAAACACACAATCACAAACACATACAAACGATACACCACACAACACATACATTGTCCAATCCACACTACAACAAACAAAACACACACAAACACAAAAACACAAGCAAGCCCCCATGCATCCCCCACCCCCCCCTACTTATATATACTAACTCCGAGATCACACAGACACAAAAAGGAAACACACACCTACACATTTCACAGTCCCTTGCACACACACATCACACATATGCATACATCCACACATTCAGACACGCACAAACTGCGAAACATAACCCTTACAAAACACACACTTACCTTCAATTGCACCTACACTATACACTATACCCTCCCAACACTGCACGCCACGTACCATAAGCAATAAACGTGAATTTGAGATATTTGAATTCGCGATTATGCACTTTTGTGATTTTTCAGTTTCCGACTTTATGATTTCGAAATACTGACATTCGGTATTTCAGTATTTCAAAATTATAAAGTGAACCCATATATATATATATATATATATATATATATATATATATATATATATATATATATATATATACACACACACACACACACACACACACACACACACACACACACACACTGGATATAAAAAGTTTACACACCCCTGTTTTATATATATATATATATATATATATATATATATATATACACACACACACACAGTCGATATAAAAAGTTTACACACCCCTGATAAAATGCCAGGTTTTTGTGATATAAAAAAATGAGACCACAATAAGTCATTTCAAAACTTTTTCCACCTTTAATGTGACCCATAACCTGTACAATTCAATTGCAAAACAAATCTGTTAGGGGAAAATATAAAAAAATAAAAAATGTACAATACGCTGGTAACATAAGTGTGCACACCCTTAAACTAATACTTTGTTGTGTGCGCACACCCTTAAACTAATACGTTGTTGAAGCACCTTTTGATTTAATTACAACATTCAGTCTTCTTGGGTACACACCTGCCATCAATTAAAGAGACTGTGATTAACTTCAAATAACTTCAGCTGTCCTAGTAGGATTTTCATGATATTTACTCAGCTGCCTGCTACACAAAAGCCATGGTTTGCAGAGAGCTTACAAAGCATCAAAGGGATCTCATTATTGAAAGGTATCAGTCAGGAGAAGGGTACAAAAAAATTTCCACAGCATTGGATATACCATGGAACACAGTGAAGACAGTCATCAAAAAGTGGAGAAAATATGGGACAACAGTGACGTTGCAAAGAATTGGACATCCCTCCAAAACTGATGAAAAGACGACGAAAACTGGTCTGGGAGACTGCCAAGAGAACTACAGCAACACTGAAGGAGCTGCAGGAATTTCTGGCAAGTACTGGTTGTGTACTACATGTGACAACAATCTCCCATATTTTTCATATGTCTGAACTATGGGGTAGAGTTGCAAGACGAAACCTTTTCTTGCACAGAAAAACATCCAGGCCCAGCTACAATTTGCATAACAATACATCAACTCTCCCAAAAGCATGTGGGAAAATCTGTTATGATCTGATGAGACCAAGGTTGAACTTTTTGGCCACAATTCTAAAAGGTACGTTTGGAGCAAAAAAAAAACAGTTTGCATCACCGAAAGAACAAAAGCTCCACAGTGAAGCATGGTGGTGGCAGTATCATGCTTTGGGGTTGCTTTTCTTCTGCTGGAACTGGGGCTTTAGTCAAGGTGGAGGGAATTATGAACAGTTTCAAATACTAGTCACTTTTGGCCCAAAACTTTCAAGTGTCTGCTAGAAAGCTGAAGATAAAGAGGAATTTCACCTTTCAACATGACAATGATCCCAAGCATACATTCAAATCAACAAAAGAATGGCTTCACCAAAAGAAAATTAAAGTTTTGGAATGGCCACACAGAACCCAGACCTAAATCCAATACAAAATCTGTGGGGTTACCTGAAGAGGGCTGTGCACAAGAGATGCCCTCGCAATCTGACAGATTTGAAGCACTTTTGCAAGGAAGAGTGGGCAAATATTGCCAAGTCAAGATGTGCTGTGCTGATCGACTCCTACCCAAGAAGTCTGAATGCTGTAATTAAATCGAAAGGTGCTTCAGCAAAGTATTAGTTTAAGGGTATGCAGACTTATGCAACCAGCTTATTGTATGTTTTTTAATTTTTATATTTTTTCCCCCAACAGATTTGTTTGTTTTTCAATTGAATTGTACAGGTTATAGGTCACATTAAAGGTGGGAAAAGTTTGCATAACAATACATCAACTCTCCCAAAAGCATGTGGGAAAATCTGTTATGATCTGATGAGACCAAGGTTGAACTTTTTGGCCACAATTCCAAAAGGTACGTTTGGAGCAAAAAAAAAAAACAGTTTGCATCACCAAAAGAACAAAAGCTCCACAGTGAAGCATGGTGGTGGCAGTATCATGCTTTGGGGTTGCTTTTCTTCTGCTGGAACTGGGGCTTTAGTCAAGGTGGAGGGAATTATGAACAGTTTCAAATACTAGTCACTTTTGGCCCAAAACTTTCAAGTGTCTGCTAGAAAGCTGAAGATAAAGAGGAATTTCACCTTTCAACATGACAATGATCCCAAGCATACATTCAAATCAACAAAAGAATGGCTTCACCAAAAGAAAATTAAAGTTTTGGAATGGCCACACAGAGCCCAGACCTAAATCCAATACAAAATCTGTGGGGTTACCTGAAGAGGGCTGTGCACAAGAGATGCCCTCGCAATCTGACAGATTTGGAGCACTTTTGCAAGGAAGAGTGGGCAAATATTGCCAAGTCAAGATGTGCTGTGCTGATCGACTCCTACCCAAGAAGTCTGAATGCTGTAATTAAATCAAAAGGTGCTTCAGCAAAGTATTAGTTTAAGGGTATGCAGACTTATGCAACCAGCTTATTGTACGTTTTTTAATTTTTATATTTTTTCCTCCAACAGATTTGTTTGTTTTTCAATTGAATTGTACAGGTTATAGGTCACATTAAAGGTGGGAAAAGTTTTGAAATGATTTATTGTGGTCTAATTTTTTTTATATCACATAAACCTGGCATTTTAACAGGGGTGTGTACACTTTTTATTTCCACTGTATGTATGTATATATATATATATATATATATATATATATATATATATATATATATATATATATATATATATAGGTTTACTATCAAAATGTCGAAAGTTAAAATAAAATGTGTACGTATTAGTGAAATGTTTCACCGAAAGTACACGTTTCCGTATGTACCTAATGTCGAAAACAGCTGTGAATTGTCGAAAATGTCGCTCGCAACATTTTCGACAATTAACAGCACTCCCACCCTTCCCTTAACTCCCTACCTAACTAGCCTAAACTCACATTTATGCAGGGGGGCAAGCCTCCCTGCACCCCACACCCCCGTAACTTAATATTCCAACTCTGAGATCGCACTACAGTGAGGAAAGGGATGTATTTCCCTAACCGCACTGTACCACGATCCCCTTACATGAGCGAACATTATAATTGCGAATGCTCAGTCCATTCACAATAATAACAGTCGCTCACATAACCTGCCGAACTATGAAGTATTCGAACATATGTTCGAATACTTCATAGCCGTGCAATTGCACAGCGAAATTGTGATAGTAAACCATATGTATATATATATATATATATATATATATATATATATATATATATATATATATATATATATATGGGTGTACTTCAAAACATCGCAGTACACAAACATCGAATGACTAATGATCGATCCTGAAAGATCAAAAGCCAAGACAAAGGAACAGCAAAACACTTATGTTTTTTAGCTGCCCTGCACCCCTGTCCCCCGCGCCCGCTGCTAATTATATGTACCAACTCTAAGATCGCCCTACACCACCTTATTAATGGGTGCTAACAGTAATGCTGCTCCTTAAAGTCATTAAAACCTTCTTGTAACACTGTCAGTACTCAAGACAGACTCAGACACACAAGCATTCAGAAACACACTCAAACAACAATACATCTATCCCCTAACCTAACCCTTACCGTAAAGTGCACAGACTCACGCACAAGCACACAACATCCAAACTTCACGCACCCCGACCCTAACCCTAACTCACATACACACATGCATGCTTTCACCCACCAACCCCACTTACCTGTTATCAACATTCCATACGTTCAACATATCCAACATCTGCACTGTCAATGTGTCCAATGTTTGTCCATTGTTACCACCAACATAAAATCACATCCCAGCATTTGTGAAACAAAACTACATTTGGTTAAACACAGGGGAACACAGACCTCTCATAATCTGCTGACCCACCATCACCTATGATAAATAATCCAAGGTTTTCCCGTCAATTTTTTTTCCTTCCAATTTACTTTACCTTCCGGTGCCACTAAGTAAGTGTAAGTCTATTGCTGGCGAATACAGCTTTATTAATTTACTGCCAAACAAGACAGAAACGCACCCTGAGCCCTATGCCACCTGTCAGTCGCAATACAAGCAGCTATTCCCAATATAAGGTTACTAATAGTAAGTAGTTTTCCTGATAATAGTGTACTGATTACATCAGACTAAACAATGGCAGTTGAACAGCCTTATAGCAACTAGTGTGATCGTGCATTAAATATTTGGGTGTGGACAGAGAAAACTTGTGCTAAGACTCTTCAGCTGCTTAATAATACAATTAAGGAAGTGAAGTGAAGTAAAACTATCACTTCTGCATCTTACGGCTATACACCTCCAAGTTAGTTGTCTGCTGTTGCTGTTTTGTAATAGTCTGCCTCCCTGACTGTGTTTCTTTAATGAAGCTATGTTTTGAAAGAGCCACTGTGTGAAATATAACTAACCTACCACTTGATGCTTGCATGAAGTTTCCATGTGGGAAGGTTATTTAGTACAGTGTGAACTCATATTGGGTTGGTACCAATTCTGCAACAGATGCAGCTTGCAATAAATTGTAAAGTGCTCCTATGATTGGCTCAGTAGGCTGTTTGGCATGCATGCTTACGCACATCAGTGACATCAGCAGTTTCAGAACAGGCACTCACTTTCCTCCTTCAGTTTCAGGATTTTGATAAATGTAACTGGAGGCCTGTAGTTTCTTTAAAGTAAAATATGACATCCCTAGAAAGCAGGACAGTTGAGACCTATGATCTGGGGACTGAAAGGCAGCTTAGTCTGAACTGAAACACCAAGTCTGTGAACTGCAAGGACTGATGTGTTTCAGTGATAAACTTTAAATGTGTACTGAAAAACAGAGCTGAACTGTAAGTTTACTAAAATGATGTTAAGTAAAAGTGCATATATTTTCTATGTAAGTTGGAATTGAACTTTGAATTTTCCTTTGCAATTCACTATACATAAAGTGCACTTAAACTGAAGAAAATGTTTTCATTGTGTACTCAAAATGATATAAACATCATAATGTGACAGTCAAAATATCAGTAAAAAAATACCTAAATACAAAATATCTGCAAAAACTAAGCATATCTAATTTTTTTACACCCCACACCCCCTAGTAATTACACGTATCAACTCCGCAGTTGCACAGTAGTGAAGAAGAGCATATGCCCTTCCCTGCTACAACATTGATTTTGCTTTTGTGTTTTAGATATTTTTTGTTGCTATTTGATTGTCAGTATGTTTAGATAATTTTGAGTATGACTCTCTCTCTCTCTCTATCGCTATATATATATATATATATATATATGTATGTATATATATATATATATATATATATATATATATATATATATATATATATATATATATATATATATTTACACCTGGGTTTATATGACTTCATTGAGTTTTCAGAAACTCGAAACTTATATAGTTGAGACCATATGATCGAGTTTCTGAAAACCCGAAATAAAAAAGGGTGGAAAAGAGTGAATTCACCTTTGAAGCAGTTCACCACCATAGCAGGTATAAGCAATCAAAATCTGAGGGTAATACTACTCAGTGCAAGAAGTCTAATTCTCAAGATGCATTCACTCGAGGCACTCCTTAAAATGGAGAACATTGACATCTGTGCAGTGACGGAGACCTGGTTCAAGGCACCAGAGAGCGCCCCTGCATTACCAGGCTATAACTCATACCACACCTTTCAGCCACCTGACCTGGACCGAAACACTAAAGGAGGATATCCACACCTCCAGGCTAGTTGCTCAACATAATGCATCCGAAATTATCCAAGTGCAACTAACACTGGGCAAGACTGTAGTCTAGGTTGTAGCTTGTTACAGATCCCCCACCATGCCCCAGGATGCCCACTCCACGTTTCTTGATATACTGGATCATATTAAAGTACAGTCCAGTACCCTAATAATGGGTGATTTCAACTACTCCACCATCAAATTGGAAAACTACTCACGTGCTAACTCATTTGCTCAACACTTTCTGGAATTCATAAATTCCAACGCCCTGGATCAGCTTGTCCATACCCCCACCAGGGCAGCAATATCCTGGACCTGGTCATTACCAATGTCCCAAGAAAGAGGTCAACTCCTCACTGGTCAGATCCGATCACAAGCTAATCACCCTAGACATCAATATCACCCCCCAGCCCCCCCATTAAGGAAACCACAGTAAAAAACTTCTCCAAAGCCAACTTCATGCTTCTTAAGACAGAAGTGGCAAGCTTCACGACACCCATAGAGCCGGAAAATAGAGGAACGACTGCTGAATCCTATACATATGCACTGTATAAGCACATACATGAGTGCATGGATCGTGCCATCCACAACGGAACCAAGATGCGATTCTCCAAAAACAGGAAGCCAATCTGGTGGTCCCTTGCCATAAACAAACTCAACAACAGAAGGAAAAAGCTATTGTAAAAAAGAGTAAAATCCCCTGATTGCAGGAACTCCCTGGTCAGCCTCAGTAAGAAGCTGAGATCCCTCATAAAGTTCTCCAAAGCTAGTTACAAAAATAAAATCAGAACTGATTCTAAAGACAACCACAAAACATTCTACAGCTATGTCAAGAATCTCAATGGTGACACTCAGATCTCCTCTGAGCTACAGCACAATGGTACTAGATATATAGAACCAACTGATATTGCAAACATCCTGGCAGCTGGTTCAGTGCAAACTTCAACCCCCCTCACCTCCCAAAGGGCCCATCACTATACCGGAAGAATGCAAAGCCCCTGTAATCACAGCTGCACAAGTAAAGACCGCACTCTCCTAAGCCAAGAACACAGCATCCATGGGACCTGACAACATCCCAGGCTGCATTCTGCATGAACTACAGAACAAATTGGCACCCCACCTAAGTACCATGCTCAGTCATAGCCTCACTTCAGGCTTTGTGCCTACTGAATGGTGCACAGCGATGGTTATCCCACTCCACAAAGGGGGCACCACCACGGACCCCGGGAACTACCACCCCATTAGCCTGACAAGCCTGGTCTGCAAGGCCATGGAGTGTATCATCTTGGAGGTTATAAACAAGGACATAGGTAACCTTCAAACTCTGGACCCCACTCAGTTTGGGTTTGTAAAAGGTAGGTCATGTCTCCTAAACCTGACTGACTTTTTTGCAGCAGTCATCAGGGCCGTGGATGAGGGTAAGGTGGTGCAAACAGCCTATCTTGATCTCGCCATGGCTTTCGACACCATCCCCCACTCTAGTATTATAGATAAACTCACTAGACTGGGTATAAATCCCTATGTCACAAGATGAGTGCCCAACTGGCTCACTGACAGAACCCACACAGTGAAAGTAGCTGACTCCAAATCCAGTTTCAGACCAGTGACAAGTGGAGTAGTACAGGGCTTAGTCTTAGGTCCTCTCCTGTTTGGCATCTACTTCTCAGAAGTCCTGGCTAATACAGCAGGTCTTTGGCCAGTGAAGTTCGCAGACGACTGCAAACTAGGTGCCATAATAGAATCACCTAATGATGTGGACATTCTACAAAGGGGCCTCACTGAAATTGATGCTTGGTGTCAAAGTCATGGACTCAAGCTCAATGCCAAGAAGTGCATTGTCATCCCCTTTGGGAAAAACACTGTACCCATGAACTACTACATAGGCAGTAGCATACTAAACACCAAATGTCTGATAAGAGACCTTGGGACACAGGTGGACAGTAGTCTCTCCTTTGATAATCACATTGCCACAGTAGTCAGGAATTCCTTCTATGTGGCACACCTCATCACAAAGGGGTTGACCTCCAGAAAAAAGAGGTCATTGTTCATCTCTACTCATCCCTCATCAGACCCATTATAGAGTACAACCCCCCATTTGGTATGTACCTTGCAAGACATCTACAATGACTAGAAAGGCCACAGAAATATCTCACTAAGAGGATTACCAGCCTTAAACAGATGCCATACGCAGACCGTCTCAAAAAACTCCAGCTCTTCTCCATCGCTTATCGCCTAGTCAGAGGCGACCTCTGACTAACACACAAAGCCATGTCAAACCCAGATCTATTGGACATGCTACACTTAAAGAAACCCCAATCCCTCCAGCCACGCTCTCCAGGGACCTAAACCTTGCCACCACAATAAACAGAATACGCTGGAGAGATATATTTCTGTCCCAGAAACTTCCCCATGCTCTAGAACAGACTACCCATTCATGTCAAGTAAAGCTCCTCATTGGCCCTCTTTGAGAAAAATCTCAACAATTGGGTGGGAAATAGGAACTTCACCCCCGAGGATCACTTCTGTGGCTCTGCTAGACAGGGGCAAAGGAAAATAACTTTCTTGGGTGGCGATAGCCAGGGATCTTTTTTGGCTAGGCTTATATAGGCCCCAGGGCCGATAGCCTAGTACCTACCTATGAATCTATGTAGACTGCTGTACAGTGAGGATCGGGAATACCCTTTCCCTACTGTAGTGTGATCTTGGGGTTGGTAGATATAATTTGCAGAGGGTGTGAGGGGCACAGCCCCCAACATGGGGAGTCCAGAGGGACTTGCCACCTGCAAAAACATAGATTTGTTTTTTCTTTTATTTTGAGTTTTTGAAAACTTGATTGAGATACTGGAGTTAGTATATATAATTATCAGGGAGCGTGGGGGATGCAGGGAACTTGCCTCCCTGCAAAAAAAGTAGATTGTCTTTTTGTTCAAACCTTTGTGATTTGATGTATTGTGTGTTTGAATATTTGTGAGTCAAACGATTTTGTGTGTGTGTGTGTGTGTGTGTGTGTGTGTGTGTGTGTGTGTGAGACAGGCATTGGAAGTTTTGATACTTTGACTGCCTATCTCTCTCTCAATATATATATATATATATATATATATATATATATATATATATACCTATGTGCACATACACACACACACACACACACACACACACACACACACACACACACACACACACACACACACACACACACACACATATGGAGTAAAAAAAAAATAAAACTATCACTGTAACACTAAGACTGATCTCTATGCCTTTCCTAATCTCATCATTAGAAGAATAATTATTAAAAATAAAAATACTGATAAGCAAGGCAGCAGAACTGCAATAGATACAGTATGTTTAATTTTGTTATTTCTGTAAATGTGGAAATGGGGACAGGCAATCTATTCAGAGTGCTTTTGTCTTCCATTAGGACACCATTAGACATCACTTTTAATGTGGCTCAAACCAGTTCAGTCCAAAGGTCTTCTTTTGACACTTTTTTTTCCTTCATAACCTTGACCTTTCATTGTTGGCAGTTTCCTTAATTTTCTTAAGTATAGCAGTCCATTAGTTTTCTTTAATTATGTTAACTTCAAAGACTCAGGACTCGCCATAGTAGATCACAGGGAACTACTTTCCACAGGGATGTCCAGCAGCAATGTGATTTCTGACTTTAAATTCCTCTGACATGCACGCATCTGATTGATTGGTCCAAATTATTATTTTTTTTTACTTGATAAGATTGGTTTCTCAATAGCTGGCCATAGTAAGGTCATAAGCAGTCTTTATTGGACACCTCACTTCTCTTTTCAGTTGGCTAACAGTTATCTTTTCATAAGATGATTGCATTTTTGATTTCAGCTAAGATTTCAGCTAACATGCAGTTTTAATGAGTTTAACTGCTTTAAATATTGTGTTTCAGATAATTGTTATGAGTTTGATGATGCTCCAGTGGAGAAAGGAAGGGCTCGCTCTGAACAAATATGTTATCCATAGAAATTCTGTCATCTTGCTAACATGTTTATATTTTTAAAATTATACATATGTTTGAAATAATATGTCTGATACAAAGTGTAAATCTTAAAATATTTATAGGTTGATTATATCATGCAAAATATGTAAATGTTGATTTTATCTTTGCAACACAAGTTAATAAAGCAAGCTGGCTACACATCCACATAGACTATGTAGACTGTAAAGGGGAAAAATCTCTCTGACTTTAATGTAGAACAAGTCCTATGGACTAAAATGTCAAATTAAAATATGCACAGAAAAAAGTAAACAGTCAAAGCTTTAACAGAAATGCACGCAATAACCAACTAAATAAAACTCCAAAGTACAAATGCAAACTAATATAACATAAAAATAAATGCCATCAACTTCAGTGAGAAAAAGGTGAGATTATCAAATGTACAAACACCTAAATAAATAACATCACCAACCCCCACCTAAATAAACCATAATTCATACAATTATCATCAATAAATCTTAAACACCTATAAAACTACAATTGCAAGATGCACCCACACTTAACAATCAAGATCCCAAACCTACTACTGACACGTACACAGCAGCTAAATTTCAACCAGTACATAAACACTCCACACAAATGTATGAAAAACTCTATAAATACACAAGATAAAATGATGAGTGGTGAAAAAAAAATAAAATTATAGAGCAAAGAACTTTCATTACACAAAAGTGTAAAAGAAATAAATAGATTAAAAAAAACAACAAAAGGTTGAAACTATGAAAGAAAAAAAAAACAACAAAAAACAACCAAACATCAGATTCCTGATGAAATTCCAAGAACCACATCTGAGATCCTTGAAGTATAAAAACAGAACATGCAAAGTCATGTATGCATACCAAGGCCAAGACTACAACATCTTAGAATTTAAGCCAAATTTTAATGTATAGGACTCTTGGAGTTAGCAGATCTTTCTGAGTACACCCCAGTGTCAGAAAAAAAAAACATTTCTCTCTAAAAATTTGCTAAGCATCTAAAATGTTCAATTTAAAATATGCATAGCTAATAATGCCCATTTTCAAATGCAATTAAAATCCCACACAAGCTAAAAAATGAACTTCATAATAAAAAGAAAACAACTGCCCCAGCTGTGTGGAATAGAAGGCATAGTCCTTGATTTTAACCAGAATATCTAAGTTCAAATAGTGGCATGGGCACAGAAAAGGTCAAGATCTAAGTTCAAATAGTAGTGTGGACACAGGAAAGGTCAAGGTCTAAGTTCAAATAGTCGCATGGGCACAGGAAAGGTCAAGATCTAAGTTCAGATAGTGGCATGGGCACAGGAAAGGTCAAGTTCTAATTTCAAATGGTGGCATGGGCACAGGAGAGGTCAAGCTCTAAGTTCAAATAGTAGAGTGGGCACAGGAAAGGTCAAGGTCTAAGTTCAAATAGTCGCATGGGCACAGGAGAGGTCAAGATCTAAGTTCAGATAGTGGCATGGGCACAGGAGAGGTCAAGCTCTAAGTTCAAATAGTGGCACGGGCACAGGAAAGCTAAGTGTGCGGAAGGCTGGAGTGAGCATACAGTGCTGGCCTGGTCATCCAGAAGAGGAAAACAATATACTCACTGCATTGCTGATACCATAAGTGTTATGGGATTGCAGGTGACATCTATCAGGTCAGTGTGGTTAAATTATGGATATAAGGCAGAAAGGCATGTACATGTGTGCGAGTGCACACATGGGACTTTCTGGAGAAACTGTATACAGAATTCACCAGCTGCCACATGGAGGGGTTAGGTACTTGGGATAGAGGAAGTGCATTGATATGAGATGACGTGCTCTCTAACATTAGGCTCTCACCCTCTGGGTCGGTGGAGTGAATGGGCTCCTAAGGTTCTTGCTCTGGACAGAGAATTAATGGAATGTAGGACTTTCAGCAATAATCTGTCTTTTGTCTCCACAGGAAAAATGAATGGATCAGCAGAGTACAGGGAAAGGTGCCTGTTGTTGATTAACTGGGAGGAAAAATGAATAAAGAATAAAGAATGGTTATTCATTACTGTCAGATAGTAATTTGTTTGACAGTGTGTTTGGCTAGGGATGTACATAGGATGTTAAGTGCTAATTATATCAAATCCAGAACTTTGAGTGTATCTGAGTCTGGTAAGTGGGAATGGGGTAGGAGTGTGTGTGTGTGTGTGTGTTTACATGACAGTTTGCAGATTAGGGTTACAGTACGAGTTAGTGCATGTTTGATCGAGTGTTTGTGTGTCCAAGTTTTTTGCGTAGTGGTAATGTTATGGATAGAGATTTTCATAAGTTAATGTGTAGAGTTAGAGCTATGGTAAGCATATAAGAATGTTGAGGTGGGGGGGGTTGGCTCCCATCCATCATTCTCATGGGTGCTAAGCCTAACACTGCCCATATGCCTAACTCTCAAAAAAAAAACTTTAACAGTACCACTATTCAGACTTATTTGGTCTGATGGTACTGTTAGTGTTTTACTTGTGTGTTCAGAAAGTGTGATCAGAAAAGGAAACTATTTTTCCTTTTTAGACTGACTGGGTTTTAATGTTCTTCTTGCTCAGGGTAGTTCCTTTCCAAAGTGCCAGCATTAATTCATTGTGATTTGAAAGTGGTGTACTTAAACAGCGTGATATAATCCAACCCCCCCCCCCACACACACACACACTGAGAAAAAATTGCAGTTGAAGAATGTCACACCAACAATGCAAATTAATAAATAATAAAAAGATTGAAAGAACTAAAGAAATAAGAAAAGAAAAGCACAGCAAAAAGCCATCATTAAAAGGAGGTTTTGCGAATACTTTCATTTTATTTATCCATTAGATGATGATACTACTAAAAATTATTTTGCAAAAAATGTATAATGTGTTTTTCAGTGTTCTGCCTCTCCATATAGACATACCTACAAAATGATATAGTAGGCTTCAAGCACTAGTTTACATATAACAGCAAAACATTCCGGATAAACAGAAGTAAGTTCCGTCATTAGAATAACAGGTGGTTGCTTACATCTCTGTGGTTGATGTAGCATATCGCACGTCTGTTAATTCTGTAAGTGAGGCATTTTGCCTTCAAATACATAGTTAACAATATGCATTTCTAGAATGGCCATGTGATGTTGTAGCTGGCATGGAAATGTAATGACCTGTATATTAATTTAGATAAGTAGGTAGGTATTATGGGTTGACATCATCATGATGTAAGAGAAAGATACTTCAATTCCAGTAAAAAAAAAAAACAAAAAAAAAACAGAGGACCATTTTTAACAATACATTAAAAGCAAAATAGGATACATTTGCATGAAAGCAGGTAAAATCTATTATAACAAGATTATTTCCAATTTCATTAGGTTGTTTTGGCAAAGAAGTGATAATCTGATTTATGTTAAACAGAAGCAGAAATGAAAAAACAATTCATTGTAAAAATCTGGAAAAACAGACACAATAAAACAACCTTTGGTGATATTTCAGAAACCTATGAAAGAAAAAAAAATAAGAAAATAAAGAAAGAATCAGCCTGCAAAAATGCATTAAACAAAGCAATTGAGTACTTACAAATACAGAGAAATAATAATAAACCAACAATATGCTGCGTCTACCTTAATCTAACTAGCTAGAAATGACTAAAATGGCACGAAGCTGGACTATCTAATATAATGAACTATTAACTGCATATATTGTACTATAAATCATTAACATAAATAAGACATGTTCCAGAAGCACAAATAAAATAAATGCATCTCCAAAGTATTCACTTCCAACACAATACAACAAGCCAACCCACAACACAAAATGTAGCACAAGGCACAGCACACGCATTCCCAACATAAGATACAGCCACAGCTAGTCACAACATAAAACATAAATGCATGCATAAATGATTGTAAAACAAAAAGCACTCATATACAGTATAGCAGAAGCCAACACACGGTGCACAATATTACATTAAAGCACATCCAGATACTATCATGAAACCACAGTTGTGCAACCATATGCCACAATAACAAAAAACACAATAAACAAAACAATAAATATGCACTGATATACACCCACAAAATAGTTTATAAAATACACTTTACATTTACATGTGTACACATATACTTGCATCTACAGTAGGATACATATACAGAAACATAATGGAGAGAGGGTAAGTCAGCAAGCAAGGGGTAGTATTGGTGAGTGCCTTTGCAAGGTAGACCCTGTTTTTCACAAAATCTCACCAAGACAACACTGATATATAGACTGTATTTATATAGCATATATCATGGACAGAAGTAGGTTAAAAACAAAAAAAGAGAGCTGGGTGCACAAGACCCAGGATAAAAAAGTGCCCAATCTTGATAGGCACACTGATGCCAGGAGTGGAAAAGCTGACAGTGTAGAATCCTCAAAATATAGAAACAGTCTTAAAATGGGGCCAGGCCCATGGGGAGGATTGGCCCCCTGTTGAGAAGGAAGTAATAGTCCACAAAAATCACAAAAATGGATAGGCCAAAGAAGAGCCATAAAGACGATAAGTGGACTATTGAGGATAAGAAAGAAATGATGTATTATTATTATTATGCAAAAAGACCAGAATTTCCAGACACAAGATATACAAAATGATTAAGAGACAATTTTGAGAAAAGAAAAATACTTTCACTGGAAAAACTGTCAGAAGCTTCAAATGAAAAGTTGTGTTCATTAATTCAACAGATTTATGAAAAACAATATATAGTTCAAGAAACTTTCATCTGTTTGCAAAAAGAAACATCTGAGGAAGTGTAAAAATATAAACAACAAACCTACAGATATTTGAAAAGTATAAAAAAGAAATATGGACATGGGAAAGAAAGAGAGATTTGATAAAGTGCAATATTTATGCAAAGGAGAAAGCCAAATTAATTAATATGAAGAAGGCAGTCCCAAAGATACTTGAATACAAGCAAAGTCATCCAGATATGGAAGATTTCACAGTAAAAACATCACAAAGAGGGAATGTAGAAAAGAAGATTAGTAAAGTGGAAGTTAAAAAATTAGAAGTTGAAGTTATGGAGTGGCTGCGAAGTGGAGGATTTGGTGTAGACGGTGTAACACAGGATACATCACAGCATGATGGAACAAGTCCTCAAAGTAAGGAGAAGCAGGAAGATCAGGAGACATCTGAAGAAGAAATATGGACATGAGAAAGAAAAATAGACTTAATATGGTGTAATATTTATGCAAAGGAGAAAGCAAAACTAACCAATACAAAAAGAGAGGCACCAAAGATATTTGAAGAGAAATACAGGCAAAGGAATCCAGACATGGAAAACTTTGCAATACAAAAATTAAGAAGACAAAGAGGAAAAGTAGAAAAGGAGATTAGTAATGGAGAAGTTAAAGAAATAGAAATTGAGGTTATGGAGTACCTGCGAAGTGAAGGATTCAGTGTAGAAAATTTAATTCAGAAAGCACCACAACAGGATAGAACAATGGATATCCAAATTAAGGGGAAACCAGTGCAACAGGAAGCAATTGCTCAGGTGCCATATGAAGATATTATGGAGCCTTCCACAGGAAACCAGTATAAACGTTCACTTGAAGTGAGACAGCAAGGGAAGGAACTGGAAACTCTGATGCAATCAATGTTGAGGAGTGATAGGCCAATGAGTTCCCAAATAACTGAGCAACGGATGGCACAGGATGAAATTGAAGAGAATGTGCTACAGGAAGATGCCATAGAACTTTCTATAAAATGCCCACAGGAAATGAAAAACAAGGGATGTGCTCTCAGTTTGCAAGAAAATAAGTTAAGAGAAGCTTGATTTAAAAGACATAGATATATAAAGATCAATGAAAGAAATAGACTACAGAAGGTCAATAAAACCCAAAAAGTCAGAAGTCTGATCAAACAAATGAACACAGTAATTAGGACTGTTCATAGAGATCCATGTGATATAACAGAAGTAAACAGGATATATTACTGCACAGCTAAATTAATAACTGATAAAGTTCTACCACAAGAATACAGGGTAGTGAGGGGAAAGGAAGGGGAGAAATCAAATACCATCATGGAAATATCGAGCAGAGAAAACTTTAAAGCATTTAAGACAATAAGTGTCACAGTTAGAAGACTACAGAAGAGGGAATAGATCAATAAAAATACTAAGAATGATAGATGTGATAAAAGCAATGCACAATATTAGAACAGACCAGGATCTATCATGCACTATTGCAAATAAACTAAACATTTCAGCACAGGTGGAAAAACGTAGAAGATATGCAGATAAATATAAAGGAAAAGTACAAAATAAGGAATTTATTGATGACCCAAAAAGGTTTTTTAGAGAACTGAGAAACAAGGTAAAAGGAATTGAAAGACTGCCAAAAAAAGAAGAAATAGATACATTTTGGGGAAGTATCTATGAAGATCCTGTGGAATATAACAAAGATGCTAAATGGATAGAAAAAGTAAAAGAAAGAATAAGAAGTTTAAAGGTACAGAACATGAAATGGGATGAAGTAACAGCCAGAGAGATTGAAACAAAGTTAAGAAAAGCCTCTAATTGGAAAACCCCAGGCCCAGATGCAGTACCTATCATCTGGTTAAAAGTATTAACATCTTTGCATGAAGATTTAGCCATGATTAAGAAGTATTGATATGCGCATCCCAAGCAGACACCAACTTAGCTAACAACAGGAAAAACAATGCTCCTTCTTAAGAGTGAACCTGCAAGCTATCCTAAAAATTCAAGACCAATAACTTGCCTTCTGATGACGTATAAACTATACATAGGAATTGATGCTGACAGAGTTTATAGTAATTTAGAAGAAAACTCAATTATGGCAGTAGAACAAAAGGGCAATAAAAGAAAGCCATATGGAACAAAGGGTCATTTGTTGTTAAATAAAGTCATAGTGGAGAACTGTAAAAAGAGGAAGAATCTAAGTATAGCATGGACTGACTACAAAAAAGCATTTGATAGTATCACACATTCATGGATAAAAGAGTGCTTAAAAATGTGTAAGATATACCCTACACTGATCAACTACATTACAGTGACCGTGAAACAGTGGCAGACCACTTTGCAGCTAAGCCATAAAGGACAAATTATTATCCCATGGAATAAAAATTCAAAGGGGAATATTGCAGGATGACTCTCTGTCACCATTGTTATTCTGCCTTGCCCTTAACCCATTAAGCTGTTTACTTAACATCTTAGGCCATGGCTATAATTTGGATCCTAGAAAACAACAAAGTGCAAAGACTTCTCATCTTCTCTTTGTTGATGATTTAAAACTGTATAGCTCTTCAGTGAGGAACTGAAAATGCAACTGCAGGTTGTCAAAACTTTTTCAGGTGATCTAAGAATGTCATTTGGCCTTGATAAATGTGCAAAAGCAACCTTTAAAGCAGGAAAACTGCAGCACCAGGAAAACATCAGTTTGGGATAAGAATGTGATATAAAAGAACTTGAGCAAGAGGGATTGTATAAATATTTGGGAACTGATGAAGGATGAACAATAAAACATGAACAAATGCGAATAAAGCTTGGTAAGGAATACTTTAGATGACTTAAATTAATCCTAAAAACAATGTTGACATCTAGGAACAAAATCCAAGCTATAAACCAATTTGCTCTTCCTGTCCTAGCTTACAGTTTTGGACTGATTGACTGGCCCCAAAACATGTTGGAAAGAGTAGATAGGAAAACAAGAAGGATGCTTCATGCTCACCAAATGATTTATAAAAATCAGTGTATACCAAGATTATATATTCCCCGTTCTGAAGGAGGGATGGGCCTCCTTAAAATTGATTACATGTACAGATCTGCAATTGTAGGACTCCACACATATCTGCTGACCTCACAAGACCAAAACGTAGTGAAAGTTTTGAAACATGAGGAGAATAAATCTAAGATGACTTCTCTGCCTAATATAGCAGAAGCATATTGGTGTCAAGTAGGAATGGAAATCAAACCAGAAGTAGACAAAAATCAGGCAGCAACTGAATGTGCCAAAAAAAAGAAATAATATAAGATCAAGGACCAGATGAGAAGAGAAGAAATTTGAAAAATGCATAAATATAGTTGCAAGTATAGAAAACTTCTGGAAGAACCTCATGTTGATCAGGAATGAAAGCAGAAATGGTTAAGGAGAAGCAAATTCAAATCAAGAGATGAAAGGTTATATTGGCAGCCCAAGACAGTGGGCTACATACATGCTGGCTTGCAAAATCCATGTAACATGTGGGAGAAACAAACAAATGTAGGTTTTGTAAAACCAAATCAGAAACAGTCGCACATGTTGCTGGTTGTAATTTAGTAAAGGCAGAAGGACTGTATACTGAAAGGCATAATGATGTGGCAAGACTGTTGCACTGGGGATTGTGCAAACATTACGGTACTGAAGTGGCTGAAAAACACTGGAAACATGAGCCACGAAGCATCACAGGAAGTAATGTTTATATCACATGGGATCACCCATTACCCACTTGAAAAGATAGATGCTAGAAAACCAGATATAGTGGTCCATAAAAAGAAGACAAAAGTAGCATTGATCATTGAAATTGCCACACCCAGTGACTACAGTGTGTTGTGTACAGAGAGACGCAATGTCATAAAATATCAGCATCTGGAGGCAGAAATGAGAGCAATGTGGAAGAAAGATACCCAGACTGTTCCAATAGTAGTGGGAGCAACAGGTCTTATAAAAAAAGAATCTACAGTCGTGTTTAAATATGTTACGAATTGCAGAAGGAGTCATTACTGGGTTGTGGGTGCTGCGAAGGTCACTTTTGGCTGACATCAAAGATTGAAACAGTACTAATTTCATGAACTTTAATTGCACTTTGACTCAGGAATGTGGTCCATTCCCCTCATGGTATTAGAAACCCAAAAGATCTGGAGAAATTAAAAAGACAAAAAAACATAAAATAAATAATAAACTAGTTAATAAAATCTTAGATAGAGATAGTTACTACAACCTTAACAAAACTCCAACTCCCAAATGAGAAAAATACATAAATGAATAAATAAATAAAATATTTTCAAGGCAAGTGCATATACACACTTAACTTTTAAAAACATCCATGAAAACTCTACCAGAAGAAATAAACTGAGTACAGAATAATAAGACAAACAAGCTAACTAAAAGCTCACACTAAAATCCACTTAAAGTAACTAAAAAATAAAGTATTTCAAAACACTAACTATTCCTAAGAATCCAAACCAGCAACGACACCTCCAAAGCTAGTCACAAAGGCTGGGACACACTGATACCAATATAGCAGCATCCCAAATTTAATCACCCTCTGACCATCAAACTAAAATTTTTCCCCACAAATCTAGCACAAAAAGTCATTAACAATAAATAAAATTAAAAAGCTAGCTTAACATACTGACCCATGGGACAGTTGCTAACAGAGGGTCAATATTAGAAGACTGAAAGTTTAAAATCACAATGCTCTAAAGAGCGAAAATGCCGGACCTCTAAATCATTATTGTGGGGGGCTGTGCCACCCACACCGCCCGCTAAATATATATTCCAAGATCGCACTACAGTGAAGAAAGGGCAAATATTCCAATCTTCACTGTACTGCAATCGCAAAAAAAGCACTTCGATGTTCGGCATTTTTGCTCAGAGCATTCGCGATTTAAAACTTTCAGTCTTCTAATATAGACCCGCTAACAGTGGCTGTGCCTCTTATCTCTTCAAGTGACAGAAGGCATGCACCCTAACCAGTCAAAAACAAACAATAAATAAATAAGGAACTAAAATCCATAATTCATAGCAACTCTGTGTTTTTATCTGCCATTTCACATTCTGGCACTATTTTACAATGGCCAGATAATGACCGGTAAAACACCAAGTGTACATCATATGTTCATTAAAATATTACTATGATGATGATGATAGCGATCTGCATGCCTAGAAACATAGAAAATGCCACAAATAAGGATGACTTGGCAAACATACATTGTCCATTTTATCCTCTTACTGTATGACCATATAGTCTTATGTATCCATTTGATTTACTATTATTAATTGTGAATCATTTAATCAAGATATAATTAATCTAAAATAAAATGTTTAAATCTTCAGGATGTTGTCAGTCTCAAAACAGAAACAGTCCCTAGGTTTCACATAACACAGAGACAATTATTTTTTGCATGGAGTAACCACCCCCAACCTCAGTGTAGGAAGGAACCTCCATGCCCCCAATCTTTAAATATATCTACTCACAGCTCACAGAAACAGGAGAATGGGGTGAAGATGGAAAATAAGAACAAAAGTCTCCTTCTTCCACTCCAAAATACAGTTACCATCAAACCTAGGCTGTCCAAATGTAGTGAAATTTTGACTAAAAGTACTTGCAAATTTCAGGTTTCAGCATTCCAATACTTGCTGTTCCATCCCAAGATAAAGTGTAGGTTTCTCTTATCCATATTTGCTATGCAATATGAAAAGGAAAACCTTTTAGTCTCCAATAGTGTTGTTTGTGAATTGTGGATACTGTTTAACAAAAGAGAGCATTTCTTATTCTAAATCTTGCTTAACAACAGAACTATATCTTTTTCTAATATAATATTCCTTATATTGTATTGCATTGGGTATTTTCATATGTGAAGAGGGTCAGGAACCAGTCTACTAACCTGATTCAAAATCTGACAAACAAATAAATGAAAAAAAAAATAGAAATAGCATTAACATATTGCCTCTTCCTTCCATAGTCGCATAGCGGAAGAGAGTCAGGTACTGGATTACTAACCTGAATCAAAATTAGACAAACAATAAATAAAAAAAATAGACTTATCATGAGCATTTCTGCCTCTTCCTTCCATATTTGCATAGCTGAAAAGGGTCAGGTACCGGTCCATTAACCTGATTAAAAATCATGCAAGCAAATAAATGAAAAAAAGTAATATTTAATATTATTACCTCTTCCTTATAGTTTAGTGTATTTTGCAACTCTTCCATTAATTATTAAATTCAGTTAGTATATCTGCTCCCCCCGGTTATACTAGAAGGATAGTCTACATATTTTCTACCCTTTCTGTGAAAATGCATTCACCTCTTAAGTTTAACATACCAACCCCTTGTTTTTTACTTTTTCTCTAAACACCCATTGCCTTTCTTTTCCATGCATCAATTAGATCATATAAGAAGACGTTAACAGTAATGCTTCCCTGCATGATGTTTAGTACATAAACTTTTACCATTTAAAATGGACCCTGTAAATCACAGCATTTACTCTAAGCCTCACTTAAAATCTGAATTCTTTTGCTGAGTTTTTCCGGAACCATTCCAACATCTTAGCCAATAGTTAGCAGATAACTCAGCTTTATATAAAAATGCTCTAAATCTCCTCATTAGTGTAAAAAATGCACTGTACCTATGTAATTCATACAGCAGGTCCTCACAGCTGTTTCACAGTAACACAATGAGCCCAGTGATATTGTTGTTCCTTCTAAGTCTGCTAAATCTTTCCATTTTTAAAGCAATTGAAGTGACTTCAACACCAGTCGATCGATTTCCTTTCTAGATGTTATTTCAGAGTCAGATAAAAATGCCCCCATGGAAAGTCTTGCTACTCCAGATATGTGGATGGAAGCTTAAATTATGTCTGTCATACAGGTTGCTTATCCCTGCAGACTAGCTGTTAACTACTTCATAATACCTTTTCTTTATTTGACTGCAGTACAGAACATTTCAGACTTTCTGCTTATTAACTTTATGTGAATTTTCTCTTTTGTGGTTTCCCTGCAGACAGACAAATCAATCAGAAGCGGCCGGTAAGATTATTTGGATAAAGTATGATTAAGGTTGTAAAACTGTAAATCAACAACTCATCATCATGAAAGAAGAGACTCCACCGAAAGTCCATTTCAGTGAATTTAAATGGAGATACTACAGAAAAAATAGACAAGAGGAGCAGTTAGAACACTCTTTTACCTTTCTTACTTTTCGGTTTTGTAATGCAATAATATGAACATGCAAATGCATTAAAAGTGAATCAGTACTTTTGACAGCATTCGTTTTCCCTACAAACAATCATGGTGATTGATGCAGAACAACTGAAGCTTATATGGACTTGGTCATAATATATATGCAGATAATATCCGATAGCTGTGGTGGTTCAGTGGCAGCACAACTATGTGGGAAGCAGTGGTCACACGTAGTGGAATAGGTGAGCTGCTCAGTGGCACAAATACATAAAAAGGAGTATTTGCTAATTTCTCCAGGATATACTTCCTTGATATGCTCACTTGTACAGATGGACAGCTCCTGTCTGTGACAGTGGCAACCAGTGATTCATTTCTGATTCCCCCAACTCAGGAACACCACTGCACCATCCTCTAAAAACCAAATGACTACCAGTCTCCTACAGAATCGAGCTACCCGTAGGGTCTCTTTTTTTTAAACTACTTCATGCAGATGCTTTCCCACCTCTTGCAAACTCCACAATAAAACCACCCTCTACAACCTCCACAATCTCTCACAATTAACTCCCTCACGCCAGTCACCTGAAACCAAACTATACTGTACTGATCATTCCTTCTCCATTCTTACACCCAAACTCTGACACCCCCCCACACCTAAAAGAAGTCTTCCCTTTCCCCACTTTTCAGAGTACAGCTCAAAAAAGGACACCTCCATCAAAAATATGACTGCAAGTGCTTTTTCACTGGATATATCACCTAACTCCCTTCTCAACTGCAACACTTCTGCTTGGACCCTCTGTTCTTACCTAGTGCTTCCCTGTCATATTTACTACTAAAATGAACTCATATCTGTTTTTCTACTCTGTTAGTAATATTTACATACTGTTACAATTGTCTGTGGGTTATCTACCATCTGTAATTACTGCATGTTTGCAAATTTTTTCTGTTTTATTTATTTATTTTAATTTCATTACCCAGATTGTGCCTGCAAATGGTCTTTTGTGATCAGTGTACTACACCAGTAAACAAACTAAAGAAATAATTATGACTAAATAAATAAGTAGCAAACCACATGCCATGGGGCTAGTGGAGTGAGAAAGAAAAGGACTGAGTGGGTGTAGGCAGCCCTCTTCTCAGTGGATGGGAGAAGGTTACCTTCTGCCTGTCTATGGCCCTTGAGGGAGCAGGGGATTTTAGCTCAAGCAGACAAAGTGAAATTGAGGTTGTACATGTCATATAAAGCACACAAAGACCACATTAACACCAATGTATGTTGTGTGTAGATTGTGGGAGTTAACAGCAGGTTGAGGCAAAAAAACTCTTGATAGTTGGTGCTGTAGCAGTATACACCCATCCCCACCCTTTCTTCTCTCTGCCTTGCACAGATTGAGGAGAGGCACTAAGATATGACAGATGAGGGTTGGTATGGTAGTACCAAAATACATAGTGACAAAAATAAAATAAACTTTTTTGGGGAGCAAGAATAGAACATAATCTTTGCAAACCTCATTCTACTCCAACAACATAATGAATGGACAGAAATGCAAGAATATCCCAGTTACCTATAGACCCTGCAGGCAACTTGATCAGCATTTTTCTTCCACAACAGCCAGATTGATTCAAAGACACCTAGAAAAACACAACAGTCTCAATTATGTGGTGTGATATCAACATCTCCTCAAGAAGACAGATGTGCAAAGACAGTGGTAAAGTGACTTGGGAATATGCAAGGCTGTGAAAAGGGAATGAGGAAGCAATAAGTTTATAATAGAAAGTATGGTATAAAGATTTAAGAAGAAATCGTACACCATCTTACTTGCTAAAAAATTTATTTGACTTCATGTAATCAGGTGGATTTTATATACTGAGAATTTGAGAGCTTTAAAAAAAAAAATACTCTTGTTTTCCATACTTTTCTAATAGTTTGTTCCAGTGATCAGATTTTGCTGATCCCTGGGCTTTGTCTTGGTTCCTGTTTTCTCCATTTTCCTTGTTTGGTCAAGGGGTAGTTTCTTTACTCACTAGTGGGAGTAGGGAGTACTGAGCTGCCTGTTTGTCCTCAGAGGAGTGGTTTAAGGCAGAAACTTGTAGTTTATTGGCCATTTTGGGTCATTTCCTGTCTTTTCCAGCCCCCTGCTATAAAGACGCTTTAGCGCCAAGATTTAGCGCGAGCGCAGAGTTGCCACTGTTGCACACTAGGGCAGCGCCGGTTAAGCAGGTTTAAACTATTCGGGCTACCTAAAGTCCACTCTTCAAATTTTCCCTTAAAACTACCTCCCTCGAACTATACTACTGATCTAATCAGCGTATCCTATAACTAAAAATATCCTCTCTACTTGACTCCAAGTAGACTATTCTCTATCTGTTAAACCTAGCACTTGCTCCTACAGTACTTATTACTGTGATACGGCACTCTTGTCATAGATAGTACCCCAAAAAGGCAACCCCCCATTTCTCGGTCACCCACATCCCCCGGAATCTTTTTTAAAGTTTTTTTTTGTCTATCCTTCTAGCATGTCGAGGGATCAGTTGCTAGTGTCCTCTCCTGCTCAGATGGTGAACCTGGGAATATTGAGACAATGTTACAATTGCCTCATGTACACAGACAACCCTCTCCTCCTCCCACAAAACACAAATACATGCGAGAGATGCAACTATACGGCCAAACTGGAGGCTGAGCTCTCTCAACATAGGACTGGCAAGACCAGTCAGGAGGAGAAGGTTACCACACACACTATAGACCCAGTCTCACATAGTACCATTACAACCTCAAATCATACACATAAACACACACAGACATACTCAGAGGCTCTGATCAAAAATCTACCAAAACAGCAGAGGCCACCAAAGCAGACACCCAAACAACCACCACCTCAGAACACAACACCTGCAACACATAGACCTCACAGTCAGAGTGTCAAACAGTCACAGCCCTTAAGGCCAAACACAATGCCAGACACACTAGTCATTGGTGACTCCATAGTCAGACACACTGACGTCCCGCTCACCAGACTGAGTAAGGAGAAGGTCACAGTAAGCTGCCTGTCGGGCGCTAGAATCTGCCACATAATGCATGCACTCAGGTCTCTCAACAGCAGGTACAAATATGACTCAGTCATTGTCCACGCTGGTGTAAACGACCTGAGATGTACCTCCTTGGACTACATGAAAAGAGACATTGAGGAGCTCTCTGATTATGTAGCCCAGGCAGGTATGACCCTGACCTTGAGCAGTATCCTACCTTCACCAAGAATGATGCCACAATACAGAGATAAGATGATCAGCTTTAACAATTGGCTTAAACACTGGTGTCATTCAAAGGGGATCCAGTGTCTGTCTGCCTGGGATGACATGCTGGACAAGCCACGCTGCTTCATGAGGGACGGCTTGCACCTGTCACCCTGGGATTCCGGATATTGGCAAAGGCTCTTGCCACCCCATAGTGCCTTTTTAGGCAAGGCTCAAATTCTAAACCTACCACCCTAGAACACAAAAAGGAAAAAACTAAGGGTAATGCTGCTCAATGCCAGAAGTCTAAATCTCAAAATGCACGCACTCGAGGCCCTTCTCAGTATGGAGAACATCGATGTCTGTGCTGTGACAGAAACCCGGTTCAAGGCTCCTGAGAGCACCCCAGTGCTACCAGGTTTTACCTCATATCATGCGTTCCGGCCCCAAAATCCGGACAATACCAAGAAAGGAGGGGGGGGGTATCCATATTCATCAAGGACACCCACACCTCAAGACTGGTGGCAACGCACGATGCATCGGAGACCATCCAGGTGCAATTAACCATAGGCAAGACTGCTCTGCAAATTGTAGCATGTTACAGGCCACCCTCACAAACTCAGGAACCTCACATGGCCTTCCTGAAAACACTAGAAGGGATAAATGTATCACCAAACACCATCATACTAGGTGACTTCAATTACCCTAATATAGACTGGGAACACTACTCAAGCCCAAACACCCTAGCCCAAAAGTTCCTGGAATTCATAAACTCAAATGCCATGGAACAACTAGTCACCATCCCCACAAGAGGAGATAACATACTTGATCTCATCATCACGAACATGGAAGCACAATGTTCAACACCGAAGTATACCCTCACTGGTGAGATCAGATCACAAACTAATCTCGCTGGAGGTCCTCATCCCACCCCCACCTGAAATAAAAAAGACAACAGTAAAGAACTTCTCAAAAGCCGACTTCACGCTTCTAAAGACTAGTGTGGTCTCCTTTAAGGCCCCCGAGCCGGCGGAAAACAGTACTCAAACCGCTGAATCACTTACAAATGCCTTCTACCAGCACCTGCAGGACTGCATGGATAAGGCAATCCCAAGCAAAACAAAGACTCTTTGTACCAAAGGCAAGCGTCCAGTCTGGTGGACCCCAGCCATAAACAAACTCTACAACAAAAGGAGGAAGCTACTACAAGATAGAGCAAAATCCTTAAAAGGTAAGACACCCTTGATCACTATAAGTAAAAACTAAGAGCTCTCATAAAATCATCCAAAGCAAATTCGAGAGAAAAATAGCTAAAGACTCAAAAGACAATCATAAGGCCTTCTTTAGCTATGTTAGAAACCTGGGAGGAAACTCCCAGATATGCTCAGAACTAGTTCAAAATGATGTGAAGATTACTGATCCTACAGACATTGCCAACATACTGGCTGACAGGTTCAGTGCAAACTTCTCCCCAAAAGGAGAGATATCTATACCAAATGAATGCAGCCCCCCAAACATCTCCACCGCCCAAGTGAGAACTGCTCTCTCCAAAGCAAAAAACACAGCATCCATGGGACCTGATGGTGTCCCCAGCTGTGTGCTCCATGAACTCAATGAGGAATTAAACCCACAGCTAGGACAGCTGTTTAATCAAAGTCTTACCTTTGGATACGTACCCAGGGAGTGGCGCACTGCAACTGTGGTCCCACTTCACAAAGGCGGTGCCTCCACCGACCCTGGAAATTACCGGCCCATTAGCTTGACAAGCCTTATCTGCAAAGCCATGGAGAGGATCATAATGGACCTCATAAATAAAGACATAGGGAATTTGCAGACTTTGGATCCAACCCAGTTTGGCTTTGTCAAAGGCAGATCATGCTTTTTAAACTTGGTTGACTTTTTCGAAACAGTCACCAAAGCCATTGATGAGGGAAAGGCAGTCCATACAGCCTACCTTGATCTGGCTAAGGCCTTGAATACAATACCCCACTCGGGTATCATTGAAAAACTCATCAGCTTAAATGTTAACCCATACATCACAAGATGGGTTGCAAACTGGCTGAGTGACAGAACCCACAGGGTCAGAGTTGCTGGCGCCATGTCAGACTCAAAGCCTGTCACAAGTGGTGTCCCACAGGGCTCAGTCCTGGGCCCACTCTTGTTTGGCATCTACTTTTCCAGTACAAGCAAACACAGGAGGGTTATGGCTGACAAAGTTTGCAGATGACTGCAAACTGGGCCATAGTAGAAAACACATCTGACACAGATATCCTTCAGAAGGGTCTCACAGAAATGGATAACTGGTGCCAGAGTCACGGCCTAAAGTTAAATGCCAAAAAATGCATAGTCATACCCTTCGGGAAAAACAAGGTTACCCTAGCTACCAGATAGGTGGCAATCCACTGAGCACAGAAGAAGTTATCAGGGACCTGGGGACCCAGGTTGATAGTAGTCTGTCATTCGACACCCATGTAGCTAAAGTAGTTAGGAAGACCTTCTACATTGCCCACCTTATCATGAAGGGATTCTCATCTAGATCAAGGGAGGTCATAGTCTCCCTTTACTCATCACTCATCAGACCAATGATTGAGTACAATGCCCCATTCGGAATGTATCTGACCCGACACTTGCAGCAGCTGGAGAGGCCACAAAAGTTCCTCACCAAAAGGATAAAGGGTCTCAAAATCTGTCCTATGCTGCCCGACTGAAAGAACTCCAGCTCTATTCAGTCGCACCGCTTGCTCAGAGGTGACCTTTGCCTAACATACAAGGCCATGTCAAACCCAGATTTGATGAATATGCTTCACCTCAAAAATCTAGATCCATCCGACCCACAAGGGCGGGAGACTTAAACCTCGACACGGCTATTAATAGGACCTGCTGGAGGGATAGATTCATCACCCAAAGACTCCCTATGCTGTGGAACAAAATCCCGGTACATGTGAGGCAGAGCACCTCGCTGGCCTTGTTCAAGAGAAATCTTGACCAATGGATGGGAGATCGCAGATATACCCCAGGGATTACCTCAGTGTCACTGCTCGACAGAGGCACAGCAAAATAATGGGTATAGTTCCCCATACTAAAGGGGTGGCGTAAGCCACAAAACAATGGGCTAGGCTTGTAAATGCCCTTGGGCAGATAGCCTAGTATGAACCTATGAACCTATGAACCTATGAACCTAATTGACATCTGAAAATGCTGTTGATATGTAATACAGCTTAATGCTACAAGTGCTGGACTTTAAGTATGTGGATTTACTTTTAGAAAAAGGCAGTGAAAGACAGAAATAGCAAATTGACAGATATTTACTTCAGAAATATACTGTTAAAGTAGATAGAAGAAATTAGTAGAGGAACAATAGTAAATGATTAAAACTGGTACCACTTATGAACCATGTAAGTATAAAGCAAACATAAAGAAGGTTGGTGCGGGTCTGAAGAAAAGTGGCATACAGTATTAGGGATAAAAGACTAGCATTCAAGTACTGAGTAAATTCAGAAAGAGCACAGTAAATACAGGTGCTTGTTAGGAAAGGGATTAAAAATCTTTACAGCTACATTAAGGAGCAAAAGAAAATGGGGGAGAGTTGATACAGAGGCTTAACATATCAGGCAAAATGAAAAGTTACTCACTATGTAATGACATTTCAGTCATTATTCCATCTTTCAGAGCGGTTACGATTTGCAGTGCAAGCAATTCTTTATCGTTAGATGATAGAAAATATGACCACAGCAATGGCTTCAAACTTATGTAAATTCACAAACTCTAATTTCATGTGAATACAGACACCCATTTTGTTAAATTTGGTAGCTGAGTGACAGACTGTTAAGTATGAATGGAATGTAACAGATGGGAGAATACCTATTGCTGAGATAAATTAAAATGCACAAGAATTTAGCAGAAGAAAAATTACCTCCCTCTCTCAGCCGCTATTAGTCATATAAAACAAGGCCTTAACAGGGATAGCAAAAACTGTTGTTGCAGGAAGTGACTTCATAGAGACGAACCATAGGGAACTCTAACCAAACTTCCAGCTAAGGGATACAAAAGTAAGCAAAAAATAAAACGGTGAAAGAAACACATTAAATAAATAACTAGAATGAGAAATAAACATATGCATGCATATATACATACATATGTATATGCATAAATATATAGATACATAAATAAATGCAGGTATTTTAAATACACTCAGAAATGTTAACAGCTGGGATCATTACATCTCATTGAGCTTAAATTAGACGTGGTGCCATCTGACCAAGTTCATTCATATCATAAAAGCTTTTCTCTTTGCTCTTTTCTACATAAAATCACTGCTTGGTGTGGTTTCTAAGTGCGCACTAGAAGTAATTCCTTTCTTTTGGGACATGTCTCCCTTCTTTGAGTTTGCGTGACCAGGGAGTTGATATATATGTTTTTGGGGCAGGGGCAGGCGGATGCAAAAAAAAAAAAAAGATTTATTTATTTATTTATTTACTCATTCATTTATTCCTCCATCTGGATAAGGCTGCAACTGTAGTTTTCATCCGGCTGTAACCTTGTCTGGATGTTACTTGATGAGCCATAGTGGAGGCTAATAGATGTTGAAGATGTTCAAAGAAACTGCAAAGGGAGTGTTTTTTTTTGGATTGGCTGTAGGGCAGCCCCTGGATACATTTTGTGGGATAAAGTAGTATCCTGCCTGCAGTCAGCTGAATGTGTGAGAGAGAAGGTTGCATGTTTAAATCTTCCTCCACTTCTCAGTTCCCGTTCCCTCTTCTTTCCTGTAACCCTTTGTGTGCGTGTGTGTGTGTGTGTGTGTGTGTGTGTGTGTGTGTGTGTGTGTGTGTGTGTAGGGAGAGTGCCTATGGTATCCTGATGTGTGGGATGGTAGGGAGAACACTAGTGCTGTTAGATCTGATAATGGGGCACTAAAAAGGTGTTTCTCTGTAAGCCTTCACATACTGTACGTTGGAGATGCTCTCTGCTGTGCTAATTGAGCAAACTCTATTGGGCAATTAGCATAGGTGCAGACAATCCTTCTGAATCCCAGGGACAGTTCTTACAGACTTCCGGTTATAGTAACTGTCTAATCATGCACATGTTTTTGCTTTTTATATCTGCTTGCAGTCTTTGCAGTGTATCTCTCATTACCATAAACTTGAAATCATGTACTAATCGTGGAGTATACAGAAGGTTTTGCCATGTGAACTCAGCTTTTACTGATCATCATGCATTTTGTTTTCTATTAACTGAATTTGGACGCATGTATTTTGCTTGCATGTACATTTTTCATTGAACTTTTCTCCCCAGGCATACCATATCAATGGGCACATCAAAAATGAAACTTTCCAGTTCACAAAATTAAAGTAAATTAAATAAATAAATGTCTGTCCAGAAAGTTGGATATGATTCAAGATGCCATGCTTCTCATTCATGGGTCATAAAGGTCATCTAAACTGTCACAAAGACTGACAAGAAATATGAGTAGTAAAATCCTGAAGGGATACTTCAGGGGAAGGGTAGAGGATCAGAGGCTCCTCTTCATTGCGGTACCTTTTTCCACATTTCCTGGATTTCTCCATGGATGCACAAAGTATCAGGCATTATGCAGATTGGTGGAAAACTCCAACAAAGACAGCAGCAGTGGTAGTCAGGCAGGAGTGCCAGGAGGAGAAAGAAACAACTTCTGATCAAGGATACAAATCAAAATATAAACTAAATGAAGATGAAGTACTGAATATTGTAAAGAACCTAAAAAAATGGAAATGAGTCCTTAGTAAAAGGAAAGGGCAAATTACATACTATTAAATGGAATGTGTGGGAGCAATACATGCAGGATAATGTTCAGGAGGAGGAATGAGGTTTAACGAAAGGAAGGAGCTGAACAATTTATGTAATGTCGGAGTAAATACTAATTCGGAAAAAGGAAGCATGTGTGTACTTATAAAAGTGTTTTTATGGGTTGTTTTCTTTTACATTAAAGAATGTGTGCCCATGTCATTCTTATAGTTATGATTTAGCAAAGATGTTTATTAAAAAAAACGGATTCTATTTTCAGGAGGGTAGGAACAGAGGTGGATGTGACTGGAATCCTGACTCCATGTTTGGGAGGAATAAAGATCAAATTTTAAGGATTACAGCAGCCCCTACAAAGACATAAGTTGTATTTTATTGTCCATCGAGAAGATAATGACCTCAATGAAACTGAGTAGCATAACAGTGCAGGGGAAGTTTGCAATTTTGGGGATGGGCTTTGGACAAACATGACACAACATAGCGTTCTCTGAGGTGCCATCTATCCATGAAAAGATGAGGCTAGGATGTGCCACACCACAGTTTGGTGAACAAGTGGTGCAGAACACAGGCATATGGCATCTGTGGTAAGTGGAGACCAGCTTGAAGTGATTTTGGCCTATATGAAACAATACATAAATAAGTAAATAAATGTCTCCAGGCAGAGTTGGCTGATTCAGATTTGTATCTGTGTGGGAGTTGAACCAATATCCTGCAGGTTTAATTACTTCAACTGCAAGCACTGAAACTAGCCAAGGAGAGGTAGAGAAAACTCTAGGTTTAGTCCACTGGTATTTGGATGCAGACCCAAAAGTCATAATATATATCTCCATCCAAATATGATATAGTGAATCTCTGCCATTTATTGGAGGTGTGCACCATGGTATGCCAATGCTCACTGAATGTCATCTAAAGAATGTTGGTATTTATTCAGACAACCTTATTAGCGAATATGTGTGGAGACAAAACCACTAAAATAAGTGTGAGGAGTTGCATGATACTTTGAGGTTGAAAAAATGTATTCACCTGACAAATTCACAGCCTATATATGATCCAAAATAACATAACTGGTCAACTGATGACACAGAAGTTTCACTGTACAAGCATGTTGATTTCTTATGCATGATTTCCAGCTGGGAAAAAAACATAATGATTACCTAGCCCACTCTTCTCATATATGCCCATACCTTTCCACTGAATATTCTAGCCATGGTCCCAGTCTTCTTACATCATGGATCTTGTAGTCAGCATTTATTCCAGTCTTCTTGCATCATGGAACTTTTAGTTATTCCATTAAATACATGATCTTGTCAAAAATGAATGTGCAAAACATCAAGTAAACATGTCAACAGTGCTAGTGATGGCCTGATTATATGCCACCACTGGAAGCTCAGGAACCTTTGCAGTGTAACCTAAACAGTACTTCTCCTATACATGTATTAGGTTAATGTAAGTAACATTCATAAGCCTCAGCACTGGATCAGTTCAGAATTGGAAGACATAATGGGGCAGTATCCATACTAAAGCTGAGCAAATGGAGGTTAGACCAGGAAACTAACTCCATCATCAAACTTGATTTGACCACACCCATTTGTAAAATCAAGTCCACCAAATGACCTTGTTTATGGTTAACAGTGGTAACACCTGAATAAAGTCAATTTCCTTCATAATTTGCAAGCATTATGATCCTATCATTAACCCAGATGTTAACTCTACCACAGATTAGGCACTGTGAATGACATAATAGTCAGTGAGGAAATTCATAAACTTTTGCAGACAAATATGCGAATGCCCAGCAGCTTGCATTATAAAACAAGCTCCTTGGGTAATGGTTGGAGTCAAGAGGGACCCCTGTTGTGGAATGATTTTACCTCTGGCTAATGATATGTCACCATACCGCTCATCCTCTTAGAGCAAGAAATCTGGACAAAGCCATAAGTAAAAGTGGGAAAAAGGCCCACAAATAGGGACCATTTTTAAATACTGCTCTTACAAACTTAGAAAGCTGATAAAATAACAGGCTTTACATTCACATTAATTTTCTGAAGGGTATGAAGTCTGAAACTCAAATGTCTGTCTATCTTCTGACTTCAATTTTTAATTAGTTGCCACTAATTTGCCAGAAAACCACAATGTTATGAAAAATGGACCAAAAATATGAGGCAAAACTCTGGACATTCTGTGAAAAACTGTACCCTTACAAGGATTTGATTATCCTTCTCTTCCTGCACACCAGATAGACGGATATCTGTGGCCACTCCCAATCTCTGCCATCTCATGATCCCAAATTATGTACAATGATGATATTTAACAGACTGGATCTTAAGCCAGTGGCTACTGGTGATTTCAAAGTTGGCGGGCTGCAGGAAATAAGTGAATGGTTTGGAATAGCTGGGAAGAGCATAGGTGCTATTTTACATCTGGTCAGTGACTGTTTGTCAGTGATCAAACAGCAACTGAGGTCAGTCAATTTCATCTCCAGACTGCCTTGGTATCCATTCAGTACAGATACTATGTTGACTGTATACACTTTAGATGTCCAGCTGTTATCAAATAAAAAATAGTAACAATGGTCACAGTATTGTATTTTGGCCTGTTTAACTTAAAACATACTAGCCCTGCCAAGTCAAACCAATGACTGTTTAAAGTTAATCAAATGACAGCAGTGGCCAGTCAGTTTCACCCAAAGACTGCTTCTTTATCCACTAATTAAAAACAATTTATTGACTGTATACACCTAGCATGCTTGATTCAGACCCAACAAATTAATAATGGAGTGGTAAAGAAAATAAGCCATTCAGGCCATCCAGGTAGCAGTTGAATGACCTACTTGAAAAGCAGGACAAAATGCGTTGGTCTTGATAACTGATGACCTGAATGCTCATATCAGGACAGACAGAAACTGTTATGTTGATTGCCTGTTTTCACATGGCTGCTGCAACAGGAAAAATAATGGAGAGATGATTCTGGGCCATTATCTGACAAACTGCTTAATGGTGGCCAGCAAATGGTTCAACAAGAAACATTGTCACAGGTTCACTTATGATAGTGGCCAGTACGTAAATAGGATTGACTTCCTCATTGTAAATAAGTGTACTGGAGTTGAATCTGCACTTTCAAAGTCATCCCTAGTGAAATGGTTGGCCCCCAGCATTAATGACTGGTGGCCACAATCAGCTGCAAGCAGTGGTCAGATGACCTTTTCAGATTCAGATTAGAATATGTACAATTGACTGATATTTGTAGTGAGACAGTGGAGAAGAAGCAGGAGATTAGGAAAGAATCCACAAGGACATTCCAAGACATGTAGAAAGCATAAAACAAGGTCCTAACAAAACTGACTTGGGCTATCCTGTGATGGTTTGAATCAGAGACATTAACAGAATTAGTGCAGCCTGTGCATAATGATCCAATGACAAACTAATGAACAGTATTTGGACTCAGAGGGCCTCCCAGTGGGAGTAATTGTGCATCAGAGATCTAGTCTGAGCCTAATCCTATTCATATTAACTAAACTTAGTGACGCAAACAAAACATGCTGGAGAGACACAGACGTGTCTTAGGGATTTCCTCTTCTTTGGAACAGGCGTCCTATTCACATTAAGCAGAGACACTCCCTGGCCTTCTTCAAATGCATTTTTGATCAATGGTAGGGGAATCTCAAATTCACACCTAGGAGAGTGCCTATGCCCCTTATGGACAGGGACAATCTGTAAGATACCCAATGCATAGGCACAAGTCCATGCCATCCTCCTGCCCCTCGGGGCCATATATTGGGTAAAAGTTGGTTATATTTGCTAGTCCTGTAAGTGATCTTCAGCTGTTAGTCTAGTAATTTCCTATGAGCCTATGAGCTATATTAGCAAGATGGATGGGGCAGATCAACAACGTTGCTGTATGCATACAATATGGTACTACAGGCAGATTCTGAAAAGAATCTCTAGCAAATGGCAGGTGAACGGAATGCAAAGCTGAACACAAACATGGGATAAAACTGACTGCAGACCAGACAGTGGTCATGGCACTAAGCGAGGAAATCAGAAGAAGCTGAAAATTTATGTAGAAGAAAATAGTGGAACAGGTTAAACAATTCAAGTATGAGAGTAGTATGCTTGAGGAGAAGGAAAATCTGAATGAGAAGGTCAAGGCTAGAATCTGAAGTGCTACAGCCAAATGGCACAACGAGGCAAGGGGTAGAGAGTGACAGAAAAATTCCAAAGAAACTGAACAGGAAGATGCAAAAAACAATGGTATACTCAGCACTTCTGTATGCCACCACATTCTAGACAGTGAAGGAAGAGCAGCAGATAAAGTGTGTCTACCAATTACAAACTCTAATTTCTGACTGTGATCAAATAAATAATTAAACAATAATGCCCACAGTTATGTATTTCAGCTTGCTGTTTTCAGATGTAAACAGTGCAGCCTAATGCAACTCACACACGCATGCACATGCACACACACACACACACACACACACACACACACACACACACACACAAGATTTGCTTACCAGTCACAGCCACATTACAGGTTGTATACATCTCAGATACCTGATTGTGATCAAATCAATGCATGCATGTATAGCTAATAGTGGCAGTAATGCATTTCAGCTTTCTACTGCCAGATGCCTATAGTGTAGCTCACACTGCAACCAACACAATAAACACACACACATAGCCACTAGTTACAGACACTTAATCAATTGTGTACACCTCAGATGTCTGATTGTGGTGAAATGAATAATTGAATATGCAGATAATGGCCATAGCAATGTATTTCAGCTTGATAATGTTAAATGCTAGATTCATACAGTGCAACTAAATTCCCTTACACACATACACAAACACACACACACTAATTACAGAGAGTTTACTGACTCTACACCCTAGATGTCTGACTTTGATTACATGAATGAATACATGCATAAATAATTATGACAGTAATGCATTTTAGCTTGCTGCATACAGTACAGCCCACTGCAGCCCCTCACATGTCTACCCAACAGCTACAGACATAATCAATTGTGTACACCTCTTGTATTTGATTGTGATCAAATGAATGATAAAATGCATCGATAATGACCACAGTAATGAATTTTAGCTTGCAATTAGATGCATACATTGCAGCTCAGTTTAACCCCTCACCCCTCACACACATGCACAGACACACACACACACACCCCTACTAATTACAGCCACTTTACTGATTGTGTGCCTTAGATACCTGACTCTGATCAAATAAATAAATAAGTGAATGAATAAATAAACACAGTAATGCATTTCAGCTCTTTTATGTCTGACACTTGCAATACAATCCATTACTGTTTCTTACTGCATGCCAATGTCACACACACACACACACACACACACACACACACACACACACACACACACACACACACACACACAGAGTCACCAATTGCAACCACTTTATTGAATGTGCCTGAGATGTCTAATTGTGATAAAAAAATAAATAAATACACTAATAATGACTGTGGTGATGTATTTCAGTTTTTTTTGTTGTCAGATGCATATAGTGCAATCCACTGTAACCTTACTGTAGAGACAAGAGGTTCATGCACTTGTGTGCATACAAACACACGTGTATGCACACAAAATCATTACAGCTACTTTCAATATTGTATACCTCTCAGATTTCTGATTGATTTTTTTAATGCCTTTATTGAATTATCACGTAAGACATAGCCAAATAGAAATAGGATCATATGATCCTAGGACATTACTAGGTTATCAACCTGGAGGTCATTTCAAGCCTAGCTGTTTCATCCCAATGTAATACCACAGAAATGTTAGTTAATACACAGGATTGCATTTAGTAATGGCTGCCCATGTCCAGGAGAATTGCGAGTGCTATTCCCGTTATGGATTTACAGTGCCCCATCCACTCGTCCAGGTTTCTCTTGAACAGTATCATAGAGGTGGCCTATTTCACATGAATAGGTAGCCTATTCCAAAGATGCAGCAGTTGTTGGGAGATAAATCTGTCCCTCCAGCATGTCCTATTTAAGTTGCAGGCCATATTTAGGTCTCTGGAATGGGTAGCCCTAGTCACATTTGATTTATGGATATGCAACAAGTTCATTAGATTTGGGTTTGAGATTTCTCTGTAATACAGGCATAAGTCTCCCCTAAGAAGTCTATATGATACAAAGTATAGTGACAGGGACTTTAGTAGGTCTGTGTATGGCATGTGCTGGATTCCCTTGATCTTCATTGTTAGAAACCTCTGACCTCTCTCTAATTGCTGCAGGTGCTTTGTAGGGTACATGCCAAATGGGGAAATATACTCAATTATGGGCCGAATTAATGCCGAGTAAAGAGGGGTTATAACTTCTTTTGCTCTTGATGCAATGGCTTTTCCAATCAAGTGTGCTATGTAGAAAACTTTCCTTACTACAGTAGACACATGATGGTTGAAGTTAAGGTTGCAGTCAACTTGTGATCCCAGGTCCCTTACAACTTTGTAGGTACTTAGGGTATTGTAGTTGATTTGATAGTGTGAAGGGGCATTGTTTGTGCTGAAGGGAATGATGATGGAATTCTTTGCATTCAGTTTGACACTGTGACTAAGACATCAGTCGTTGGTCTGTGTAAGACCCTCCTGGATTCTACTGACATAATTTGGGGATTCAATAATTGCACCCAGTTTGCAGTTGTCTGCAAACTTGGTCAGCCACAGCCTCTTGGTTTTGACCTGAATTTCTGAGAATCATATACCAAACAGTAGGGGATTCAGCACTGACCCTTGTGGCACCCCGTTGGCAACAGGTTTGCTGGTTGATGTGGAGCCACCCAGTTTGATAATGTGTGCCCAGTTTGTGAGCCAGTAGACAACCCATTTACAATGAAGGGGTTTGCATTCAGTTTGCTAGGTTTATAGGTAATGCCTGAGTGTTGAATTGTGTCGAAAGCTTTTGCCAAGTCAAGGTATGCTGTGTGCAGAGATTTGCCCTTGTCAATGGCCCTGGTCACATTTTCAAAAAATCCACCAGATTTAACAGGTAGGATCTGCCCTTGAAGAAGCCAAATTGGGTAGGTTCCAGGGTTATGAGGTCGCCTATGTTTTTATTTATGAGGCCATTAGTGAAACATTCCATAGCCTTACAGATGAGTATGGTCAGGCTTATGGGTCTGTAATTCCCTGGGTCTGTTGCTAGGCTACCTTTGTGGAGGGGAATAACTGTTGCTGTTCTACATTCTGCAGGAACAAAGCCTGTGGTTAGACTATGATTGAAAAGGTTTCTTAATGGTGATGCTAGTTCATGTTTTAGCCTATTTAGAAGACAGCCTGGGATGCCGTCTGGTCCCATAGAGGCTGTGTTTTTTGCATTGGACAAGGCTTTGATGACCTGTTCTTCAGATGTGTAGGGTGGGGTGGGGGGAGTTTGTGAGAGGTTTGTGATAGGTTTGGAGGGGATAAGGGAGTGAATTTTTTGCCAAACCTCTCTGCTAGCAAGTTTGCTATCTCTGTGGGGACAGTGTGTATGATACCGTTGGTCACTAGTTCTGTACATGCTTTGGGTCTACGTTTTAGGCTATGCATGTAGCTGTAAAAGTCCTTAAGGTTATCCTTGGCTGTTCTTGCTACGTTTTTCTCAAAGAAGCCCTTAGAGGATTTGACAAGTTGTCTTATTTGCCTGTTGAGGCTGAGGAGTATGCTTTTCCATTGCTGCAGTCTCACCTTTGTTGGACCAAGTTTGCGTTTATTGTAAGGTGGCTTGTTTTTACTTGGAGCTCTGGCTTTGATTCTTTCTGGTACAGCCGAGTTTATACACTTATGCAAGTGAATGTACAGGGCTTTATCGTAAGCTTTGGTGTAGTCACCACTTCCAGCTGTGGGTGGGGCTCAGAATGCATTTATACCTTCACCTAGGAGGGTATAGTCTGCCTTGGTGAAGTTTTTTAGTCTGAGTTTGCCCTTTGTGAGTTCTGGTGTTAGTGTCAGTTCGAATGTGACTGATTTGTGGTCAGATTTAACTAATGAGGGTCTGACAGTTGAGGTGGTGCATCTGTTTGACATGTTAGTGAGGACCAGATCTAGTATGTTTGTTCCTCTTGTCAGGGTATGAACAATTTGTTCCAGGGCATTTGAGTTAACAAAGTCAAAGAACTTTTGTGCTAGCAAGTTAGGGCTAGCGTAGATTTCCCAGTTGATGGTGGAATAAATTGAAATCCCCCATAACAAGCATGTTCGGTAATATTTGGACTGTCTCCAGTATGGTCACATAGACTTCATTCATGTCATGATCCATGGAGGGGGATCTGTAACTGGCTATGACTTGAATGGGGGTCTTACCTACCATAACCTGAACTTGGAGTAACTCCATGGAGTTGTCCAGTCTAACTAGAGAGGAGGTGAATTTATTGCTAATATTGATAGAAACTCTGCCTCCTTTGGTTCTCACACATTCATTTTGTGGTGTGAAGGTGTGGAAGCCATTTTACTCTTACAAGGCTGGGGTACCCTCTGAGGCCTTGAACCAGGTTTCTGTGACTGCACAGACAACTACATTTTCCAGTGATAGAAGTGCTTCCAGGTGTACAGTTTTTGGTTTAAGCTCCTAGCATTTAGCAGTATAATCCTTATTTTGTTATGATTGGCAAATTTCATGTAGGTAAGTTTGTTTTCAAGACCTTGCCTAAAAAAAGGCACTATGGGGGGGGGGGGGGGGCAGGAGCCTTTGCCAGCAGCTGAAAGCCTACAGGTGCCAGGTGCAAACTATCTCTGTCGACCATAGATTCCCAGGCTGACAGGAGCTGGATCCCCTTTGAATGACACCAAAAACTAAGCCAACTATTGAAATATTTTTTGGTTTATACTGTGGCATCGTTCTAGGTGAGGGTAGAATGCTGCTCAAGGATAGGGACATACCTGCCTAGGAAACATAATCAGATAGCTCAGTCATGTCTCTCTTCATATAGTCCAGTGAGGTACATTTCAGGTCATTCCCTCCAACATGAACTATGACAGAGTTATAATGGTACTTGTTGCTGAGAGACCTGAGTGCATGCTTGATCTGATGATTCCTAGCACCAGACATGCAGCTGACTGTGACTTTCTACTTGTCCAACTTGGTGAGTGGGACATCTGTGTGCCTCATTACTGAATCTCCAATGAAAGGAAATTTGTTTTTTGAGTGTTATGCCTTACAGGCTTGGTAGGTGAGACACTGGTGTTGCTATGTGTTATGGGTGCTGTGGGAACTGTGTTAGTTGTAGGAGTCTTATGTTTTGGAGGTCTCTGGTGTTTCAGTAGGTTTTCTGAGAGAACCTCTATGTTGATTTTTTTGTGTTAGATGCATACTATGTGTATGAGTAGTGGTACTATGTGTATGTGTAGTGGTGGGTGGGTTGACAACTTCTTCCTTGTTACTGTTTTGAGTCTGAGAGAGAATGGATTCAAGATTCTTAGGGTAGATATATCTCGCACTCTCTGTACTAGAATGAGTTATTAGTACAGGGTTGTTGGTGTACATGAAGCAATTGCTACAGTGCCTCAAGAGATCCAAGTCAACAAGGTCGGCAGGAGAAACAAGGGTGGTGCAACTGTCCATAAATATAGATTGAAGACTGTTGTCACTAAGGGGGGCTTTTCAGGATCGATCAAGTAGGAGCTCAGTGGATGGATATTTCTGCCTGGGTTTTTTTTTTTTTGTTGATAGTTTAATAGGTTTCAGCTCACTAGCAGTATTTCTTTGACTGGGAAAGTACTAAGGACGAGGGCTACACTAATGTGCTACATCTGTATTAAGGGAAGAAACTGTTGAATTAATATGTCCAGCTATGGCGCACATTTGGGTGGCAGTACACGGTGCTGCACAAAGTGCAAACAAGCAGAACCCTGCTCAAATGTAGGGCTTAAATACCAGAAGCTAAAAACTTAAAAAAAAACTTTAACAAGGTTCAGAAGGACCACTGAGGATGCTTACTCCAAGCCCTAGACCAGCTATCCTTCACAGGTTCCAATCAGCACAATCCTCTCACTAGAGTGCAGAAAGGCCCCTTCTAATCCAAAATGGTCAGGAAAACGTGCTCAGAACAAACAACCACTACAAACAGACCCGATGCAGCAAACCTGTATCTGGACTATGCTACAGCTGCTAGCTACCCTAGTTTTGGTGGGAACCACTAGAGAATGTTTAACACAGCAGAAAAATAACAGTGAGACACTAAAAAAAACATTTAAAACAGCAGAAAATCAGCAAGGAGACTCTAAAGAATGTTTTAAACAACTAACAAATCAGTTATTTTAACACTTCTTGTTGGGAAAACCAGAACAAGCAGAACAGATAGCTTTGCAACAGTGAAAAGCATCAGCAAATGCTTAACAAACAGTGACAATGGCAAAAAGAGGTTAGTAAGCAGTGAAAACAGCAATAAATAAAAGAAAACAAACCATGGTAATATGTTCAAAGTTACAAACATACATCACATACATTCTTTTATACAATGATCATCAATCCAACATTACTTAAGTTAATCAATTCCTGCCACCTCTTAAACGTCACTTCTCCTTCAAAACATTATTCTGCATGCATTGTTCCCACAATTTCCATATTTCTATGTAATTTGTTCCTACCCTTTTCTAATGATCCCAGCATTTTATCTCTGTTACAATGTTCACTACTTCAAATACAGTTGGTTTAGACTTTGATTTCCATTTTCTAGTAATTGCATTTTCTTTGGCAGCCTCTAGAGTTAAACTAAACAAGGCCCTACGATCCTCTATCCCAGCTCAGAAAATAATTTCCTTAGTTACACCCATTTGCTCAGCCAATACTTCTGACAGAGCACTCTGTAGGGAATTCTTAAAGTCTGCCAACTCATTACTATCCCAGAACATTTTTTTCTCAGTTACCTCTTTCTTCTCCTTTACACTTCCAACATTTTCCATCTATCTGAGGAAAAATTCTTAATAGTTTGCTTAGGGTACAAAAATACCTATGAAAACACTTCAATGAAAAATCCTAAATCTTATACATTTTGTTGCATATTTGGGAGTCATAAATATGTCCTCCCATTGTTTGCTTGTGAATTTCTTTTCCAATCTCTCTTCCTAATATTTTCTAACCTTGTCTGATTAATTCCTATAGTTATGCAATATTTTATATGTCCTACTAATTAACCACAACAGCTACTGTTCTAGATTCAGCTAAAAACTCTATTAGAACAGGTCTTTCACTTAGGAATCCGTTATCCATTTCTTTTTGCCTATATTCTGACATCAATCCCTGATAGGGAAGGCAGTCTCTAGACTGCAATCAAAATGTTTTCTTGGCCTCTTCCCATTCTATTACCTTTCACTCTCTAGTTACTTGCCCCAATACCTTGGTTACTTTGCCAGTTTTCTCCAGTAAATTCTAGACCCCTCTTCCTATTCTCTGTACCTCTGTACCTCTAATTGCAGTCATCCCTATCTGCAAAATCTCCTTTCTCCATTCTTGTGTTGGATTAGTTTTTAGAATGCATTCTGGTACTTTATGAATATAATTTTCTGCAAGGCTGTTGTTATTCTGCAGGATATGTGTCCAAAATCCCACTCTGTCCTTATTTTTTGACCCCCTCACCATCTCTTTCCAGATTTCTGATTGTTATCCAATGAAAGAATAAGTACATAAAAATGGTCACAGTAATATATTTCAGTGTATTGCTGTCATATGCATATAGTGCAACCCATTGTCACCCTCATGCACACACAATCTCACACACACACACGCACGCACGCACGCACGCACGCACACACACACACACACACACACACACACACACACACACACACACACACACACACACACACACACACACACACACACACACACACACAGCAACACTCATAGTATTACCTCAGCTTTATTAAAAAATATTTACTATCTTACATTTTACACACTGGCTTGCAGTGACAGTTCAGTAGAACACATCGTCTTCACCAACATAGATCATGCAGCACAGCAAAATATCATTAATAAAAAATATTTAGTAAAAGAAGTTTATTTTTCTCCTCACGTGGGCCTTGCTCCATTCATGCACAAGTTAAGCAGTCGTTTACTTCTAGTTTTCAGGTTGCCATAGATATGACAAATGATGCAGCCTGAGTCAGTGGGAAATAGCTATTCTCTAGTTAGTCTGGGAGCCCAGTCAAACAGCCCAACTTTTTTTCCCCTTAGAAACTGGAACTCTGTGTATGCACAGTACATAGCTGTGTGAATTCTAGAAAATTGTCTTTTTGGTGCAGAGTCTATTTTTCTGCACCTCTCATATTTAGAATTAAGATATTACTTAAATGCATTTCTCCAAATGTATGATGGCAGGAACAGAAGATCATAAAGTTATTCTCATACAGGATGGTGTTGCACTGAGCTGAAAGACATATTCATATGTAAAATATATTACTGTGAAGAGAGTGACAATTCATTATGAAAATACATATTTATGAGCAGTATGACACGCGTAGTCTATAAGCAATACCCAAAAATGTTAAGGCAGAGGCCGTAGTTAGGGAACAAACTTCCAGTGATAACAGTGTCAAACTAGGCATCTGATGTAGATTGCCTATCTACATAATAATGTCTCAGAAACTATGACTTCGTGGATGTATTTCTGCCAGCATAGAAAACATCTACAACGGAAACATTTCTGGCAGCACAGCTGGAAACAGTTTCCTTCATTTGGTGCATCCTAAGACTCCCTGGTAGTTATTTAATAAACTTCTTGTACAACTTGTATCACTCAGCAGTTCATTTGGACAAGATAACCTGCTGGAACAGCAGAAAGTTGGCTACTTGGGCTATAATGGAAAACAACTGGACCCTGCTAATCTGTCCGTGTAGCTCTCAGAATGTTACTTCAGTAGCATAGTTTGACAGCTGCCTTGTCACACTGATGACTTCAGAAGACTGGAGGAGTGGCAGTTTCCTAGCAACTGTAAACACTGGGTTGATGTAATAGTAGCCATGTCATTTGTCTGTCTTTTTGAAAAATTTTATTTGTAATGGAGGAGGGTTGGCAACTCCCAAAAGTTCTCACTCACGATGTTTAAAAAAATAAATACTGGTGGGTTTCAGGGGCAGGGCCAGAATTAATAATGTCTCAATATAAATTGATTTATCTGTCTATCTGCCTGCCTGTCTGTCTGTCTATATCTATCTATCTATCTATCTATCTATCTATCTATCTATCTATCTATCTATCTATCTATCTATCCATCCATCCATGTCACTGTCTGACTTTATCTACTTATGTCACCATCTGACCAGTCTGCCTGTCACGTTGTCTGTCTGTCTGTGCATGCCTCTATTTTAAAAAAGGTAACACTGGGCGCATGAGGAATATCTGTCTGCCCTATTTTTCTGCCTGAATGTCTTATATCTATCAATCCATCTATCCACTTATCTGTTCTTAATTTAAAACAAAAATGCCACATCAAATGGGTAAAAAATGTAAAAGTGTTTACTGACATCTCCGTCTGCTTTCATAGACATGTCACTGCTATTCTGGTTCTGCCCTTGCATGGGATTCAGTGTTCTCCATTATATCTATTACTTGTATCTCTAGCAACTCAAGTCCATCTAGCGACCTGTTTATCATATTGACAGGGAGAGGACTGAGCAGTCAAGTAACCTTTAGAATTGGTTATGATACTAAGCAATGAATCTGAAATCTGGCTATAAATGTGAGCCAACATCATTTGAGTGGCTGATACAGCAAGTACTCCTTTAGTCTGGAAATACAGTCAGATTTATAAAGAATGGTGAGTGTGCATACTGAAAAGCAGTTTGCTGCCTCTCAGAAATCTACTTCTGAAACCTTTTAAGTGAAGGCTGCAATCGGACCAGCACTTCCAGTGGATTCTCTTCTGATGCCTTACCCATTGCACTCTAACAAATCAACAATCAATTCTTTTCCCAAAGCACAGTCCAGATGTCTTGGATCAAAGGAGACAAAAAAAGTTGTCTGGATCTCCCATATCTTTAGTTTAGATTAAGTAAATACAATGGTGTTCCCTAGGATGTATATATGCTTATTCATGTGCAAAGAATGTGGCTAAAAGAAGCTAGAACTTTGGACTCAAAGCAATGGCAGACATAATGCTAAGAAGAAATGGCAACTCCATGGGCTACACTGTCCCTACAGAAGACATAAGGCTTGGAGCATATCTGCAGCCCTAAAACTCTACTAGATGAGGTAACTGGTAAGAGACAAACATTCCTCCAGACTAAAAAGGAAGCGTTGCTATTATTTTCAAATCAAAGTTCAACTCCCAAAGCTGTAGAAGTGGCACCTTAGCAGGGATGAGATGGAGAACCCCTTAAGAAATCTTAACAGTGGGACACAATGAAATAGATGAATCTCACAAGGGACAAGCTGATAACAGAGACTAATGGACTTTTTTGGAAGCATAAGATGTGCCAAGTAAGACTAGATGCATTTAAATAAAACAGGTAGTGAAGAATTTTATAAAGATATACCTTTAGGGGATTTAAATTGTATACAAGGGGGAAAAAAATCCCTTCCAAGTAGGGCTTCTTTGTATTAGGCTTCCTGGTTTCCTGAACAACCTTATCCACTTGCTGAGAAAAATGATGACTGTTAGGAATTAGAATCTTCTTTTTCACATTATGAATTGAAATGAGTTCAGAAAAAAAATGCAACATCCCGCTTCCCTACTGGTTCTCCAGGAAACATCTCTGTGATAAGGAAGTGGAAAAGTGTAGAAGTGTGATTCACACCATCTAAAAGAAGGGAAAATCTGGCCACTTTGGTTGGTTGGTTGGGAGAAATCAGAATTACGTTTTTTTTTCTTGCTTTTAATAGCATTCTTTGGATCAGGTGTGATAAGAAAAACCCATACAGAAGGTTCAACCCCACCATCCTGACAGTATTATTTTGTCATGTGCAAAACCTAGGAAGGTGAGCAATGAGCTGTGATGTAAAGAGATTAAAATCTGGTATCCCTCACATGGATGTGAGATGTAGAAACTGAGAGTCCCTTATAGTCCAGGTATATACTGCAGCTCGTACCAGAAGGATGGCCATGAACATGAGCCTTAGGGAGATGGCCAGCTTCATAAGTTGCATGGCCAATGTAGACAGAAGTTGTACTCTTGTACTTCTCTGCTTTTTATACCACACACAGCTGTTCTATTTTCCATTAACATCTGGACAATGCCTAGATAAAAGAATCTAAAAGCTATTATAGCAAAACCATGGCCAGTATTTTTTCATCCCTTTTAATTTGAAGTACACCTTCATCTGGGATAGGAAGCAGGATCCCAAAACGTATCACTTGCAGTGTGGTTTCCATTCCACACCTGTATAATATGTCATAAAAGTTTGGATGGAGGAGGAGGAAGAAGTAGACTGCTGGAGGAAGATGAGCAGACATAATCTCCAGTTGAGTTTCTTGAGCAAAATTAAAATTGAAGAAACTTCTTGGTCCAGATGATTCTCTTAATGGTCCTAAAGACTTCCTTGTGCAAAGTTCAGTATTTATGTCATTGTGGGGCACACCGACATGTGACCTACATATTCAAACTCAGCTGGGCTTACAGTCTTTGTTTATGTGTGACCCACTGAAACAAATATACAATGCTGTACATCCTTTCCTGTGTCAGAATGGCTTTCTTCTGAACAATGTCCAGCTAAGCCACCATAAATATTTTATTGGTATGATAGGGGAAGAATCAATTTTTCCTACTTTTTTACATTAACTGTAAGAACAAAAGGTGCAGAAATGGAATTAGCATTCGCAGATATTCCAAAACCTTCTCCTGAGACTGTGCTTGAATGAGGCAGACATCAAGGCGGGAATAAATGTAGATCTCTCTCAGTCTACAGCTGCTGCTGTAGGATGTAGATACTTGGAGGACACAACCGGATCATTGCCAAACTGAAGGGAGAGACTGTGAAATGGAAATGATAGTTATTAATCTGGAATATAAGAAATCTCTCGTGAGACTGGAAAACTGTGATGTGCTGTCAATTTTAAATACATTTTTGGCTCCCTATTCTTTTTAAAATAAATGAAACACTTTTTTTGCAGAGGTCAAGCCCTCTGTACTCTTCATGTGGGGTGGGGGTTGCACACACCTCTGCTAATTATATATACTAATTCTTGAGATTACACTATATCAGGGAAAGAGCATATTCTCCCACCCCAAAAACTGTGCAGTCTCACATACCTGTTGACTGTCTGTTTAGTCGATCAACTATTGTCAAATAAACATGTCAACCAAATATAGTTTGGGCCAAATCCAGTACACCAATATATATTTATATTTTTATATATATGTCTGTGCATGCGTGTGTGTGTGTGCGTGTGTGTGTGTGTGTGTGTGTGTGTGCATGTATATTATTTTTTGGAGGTAGGAAGAACCCATGGAGTACTCAGAAAAAAAAAAACACACAGACACAGACACAGAGAAATCATGCAAAACTCCATACAATGATCAAAGGATAGGCTTGAAACCCACAATTTGGTGTTGTGAAGGAGAGCTGTCATATTCAAGCAAATGTACTCCCTAGAACACTTTACCATTGTTGTGTGGAAAGCATGTATCCATTATTCTGAGCCATGAGTGGGTCAGTGTTTTCCACACTTCTTATGCTCAGTTAGAGTGTTGTGCACTCTTTCGATAGGGGTTGCATCTCCAAAGTCCCTGTACATAAAGCTGCACTTCTGGACCTTTTGCCAAAATGACACTCCAATGGAAATATTCCATTAAATATCCCTAAGAAGAGTGAGTCAGCCTTAGCTTCTCACTTCTATCCTTCTTCAGCCAGCTCTTCCAGAGCTCAGACTTCTAGTTTAACCATGACTGACTGAGGTACAGAGTTACTGGTTTAATTTTCTTTCCAGTGAGGAACTTGTTGGAGTTGGAGCAGTCAAGGCTTTTGCTTAGATCATGGAACAGGGATTTTTATTATCAATATCTCATTCCATTGAAAATCTAAAATAAAAATTAAAGACCTGAGGTGTGGGCAAAGCATCAAAAATCCCCTATATATGGGTTTTTTCACTGTGCCCCTTTTCTCAATATAACTTATTTTCAGGTTACACAACCCCAGGGCAGATTAGAAGTTTTTGGGGAATGCATATCTCAATGAAAAAGCATGTTAGTGGCTGAAACAGATTCCCCTTCAGCAGCCCTTTTCTTGGGTACATGAAAAATGTTTAACAATAATTATGCTACCTTGTAAACAGGGCAAATTCTTTTTATGTCTTTCACATTTTCCAGAAAGGAAGCCTTCCTCTGGAAATAAGAGTCTTGGACATCTTTAGAACAGGCTGCCCTAGGAACCTTTGTAAGAACTCTATTTTGTAGCCTGTCTGTAACATGCACCTTAATCACAAATGTTTTGCCATGTCTTTTCAAGTGTTAGAAACACTAAGCTTTTGTATCTGAACAAAACAAAATCTTTGTAATGTGGGGTAGATGAAAAGAAACAGTGGGAGGAGCAGAGATCTCTGTGATGATGATAGGGATACTTAAAAAATAATTCAACAGAGTTTTTTTCTGTCCCAAGAAGAACAGGCATTCCAAAACAACTTCTGCCCCAAGGATGTCTCCCTTTAAAGTTGGGACAGTCATCTCTGCCTTCATGGTCTCACCTTAGTTAACTAACTCATAGAAAGAACATTGATCAAAATATTTCACTTGCAAAACGGAAATTTATTTGGATGATATTAGAAATCTTAGAGAATATGCAGAATATAGATGGACTGTGAACCTGAAAGCATGAAACTTACTTGACAGGGCTTTTAAATAAATAGAGAAAGCACTGTTTGTGTGAAAGGACTCATTTATTGTTGTTTTTCACTAAATAAAGGCTACCTTGCTCATGTTCTCTGGTTCCACATTTGTTTTTGGAATTGCTGTTGGTGTTGGTTTGAGCCAGAGTTTTCTTGCTGCTGAAAAATGTTTGGCCAGTACTTTTAAATATGACCTTTGCTCACACTGTAAGTACATTAGAGAGACCCATTTTCCAAATGAATGAAATATTTCATTTTTTAATCACGAATCACAACACTATGTTTGTTTGTTTGTTTTTTACCTGGCTAGCTGCTCTGCCTGTGAAGAATTTTATATAAGGAAAATATCTGTAGACTACATGAAAGAATATATCAATACGGGAACTAACCGTTGGTCAAACTTTTGAATATCAAACATTTGTAATGCCAGCACAACTGATCGAATAGTCATATGATCACAAAATACCAGAGTTACTTAGAGGGAGGTCACTGTACAGCGAGGATTGGGAATTTTCCCTTTTTCTACTGTTGTGTGATCTTGCAGTTGGTATATATAAGTAGCAGAGGGGTGTGGGGTGAATATGCTTTTTGTTTTTATTTTTTTTTCAGTATTTTGATTCCTGATCTTTTTAGCTCAATCTATTTAGGCTCATTGTTTTTAGTTTTTAACTATACTCATTAGCACATTCATGTGATGAAACAGGAAAATGCATATATTGCCTTATTTAAGCATTCAGAAGCATGTACTGAATCATCCTTTTTCAGGTTCTTGAGATTGTGAATGTGAATGACAGAGGCTGTGATGTTGCACTGTAACAGGAATCTTATCATCAGATATAGTTAAATATTGCAAAGCAACTGGGTTTGAATTTTTATTTCAGAAACAATATGGTTAACTGACTTAAGCATTTCATAGAACTGGGAGGTTTGGGTAGTTGTCTCAAGAAATGCTGTGTTTACTAAAAAGCATTTATTTGTTTTGACACATTTATCTATTTATTTTACATAATAAATATGCATAAATTTTAATTTTGAAGTGCTCGTTTTGATTATAAATGTAATTTAGATAACTTTTCATAAACATTAGCACATTTAAAGATTTTTTTTGTTACAGAACAGGATGAATGCAGCCTTGCTATAGGAATGTCATGGACTTAAGGATTTTTATTAAATGGACTAAAAGGGTCTAAAACTAACTGGTTACTGTTTTTACCAGCAATAAAACTATGTCAGGACAGAGGCAGCTGAACCACTATTCAGTCTCTTAAAGCTTTAGAAATAATGTGATTGCATATAAAAGGTCTGATTTAAAGTTTGTAGATTATTCTGTAAAGGATGGCATGCAAAAATTAAAAATATGTAGTAAAGTTAATGTGTGTTTAAATGCCAGGTTATAAACATTTTACTTCCTGTAAATAATTATTTCCAAAGAAAGTCTTGTGTTACACCCTCAGTTTTTTCTTATTTATATTTAATATCATCACCTGAACAATGGCAGTCATATAATGAATGACCAAAGCTGGACGAACACTATGTTCCTGTGTATTATTTCTTACTTATTGGTAAAAGAAATGAGTGATGGACTTTGGTAGAAACAAATAGGCCAGGTTATAAGATACCCTTGTATATCCCCCAAAAGACACATATACTGAATCACACACAGTCATCAAGCAAGGGGAAGCTAGTTGTGTCTGTAAACTAATGTAGGCAGTTGAGACTGTAGGTTGCTGATGCTTTACCCTTTTTATATTTATCTATTTTTCATCTTGATTTTAAGTACTGTGATAGATAAGCCCATTTGTATGCTATGCCTGCTGCTTGGTTCTATAGACAGACTCTACTACCAGAGGTTTTGAAGAAGTAGCCCGTACTGACATTGCTGTGGTGGGATGTGGGAACCTTTCTCATCTTGTAAATGTTGAAGCAGTTACACATTAACTCTAATCTGGACATCTTGATGTGTGCGACGTGCCCAAGCATTTTGTTGAAGGCATGCATACTCCTGTACGTGGCCAGCCTAAAAAGCAGTAGAAGTTAGCCAGAAAATTATAGAACACAGCAGCAATGTCTTTTTCTGCCTCAGAAGGGGCTACTCTGCCAGGTCTCACCCTTATTTCTTTAACTATTATATTTAATGCATTTACAGCTATCAGACTTTAAGCTCATGTGAGCAGGGTCTGGTTCCCACTGCACAGTGCAAATAGTAAATATGAAGAGCTGACAAGACAAAATCTCATGTTCAGCACTTACATCACAGCTAGACCCCAAGTGTTACATTATATAAAAAGCAAAACTCTGTTGTCAGACGTGCCCAGAAGTAAAGCAGGCTGAGCTTATTTATCTGAGATACAGTGTACCTACAGCCTCAAGAAAATCTACCTCTAAAAGGCATCATATCTGAAAACTGAAAACTGCATCCAGAAGTTTGATTTGCTCCTGACTGTTAGTAGAATATACAACAATCATGAGAAGTTAGAGTATACCCCACTTGGCATTTCACATGACAAAAACAAACAATAAAAAGTCTATAATATGTTTGAGTTTCAGGAAGGAGACAGACTATAACTATGACAGAAGTTGCAGAATTAATGTGAGTTGAGAAAAAAATCTGGCATATAAGCACCATTTGTTCTTCATGATGTGCAGAACTCTGTGGAAAGTAAAGCATTTTATGTGATTGAATTAAAGAACTGAACCAAAGATTTTAAGTTGGGCAAGTTACATGACTTATTCATGTGTGACAGATTTGCACGTGATGTATAAAATGAGAGGTAAATTACTGTGAGAAGGGGACCATGTTAAGCAAAGCAATAGATGTATGCAGAACAAATGAAATTACTTCAGTACAAATAAAAGAGCCCATGGAATATTTAGATGGGTAAAACTGCTTGAGAAAGCAAAGCAAAGACATCTGGCAAACAGCAAGCAAATGAGCCACATGAGTCATGAAAAGCATGAAAAGTGAATTTTTAATAAGTAGTGGGTGAGGTATTTTCATCAGTGTAATACAAGGAAATATCCTACATTAAGTCAGTTATGTAGAAGTTGCAGTTAAAATATATTTTTTTCTAAAAAGACATGAGAAATGATTTTGCAACTACAAAAATGCTTATTATAGAACAGAGCTATGGAAATGATTTATTTGTGGACACACTACGTACTGAAGATATGCATTTTGCTGCTATTTATTTATTTATTAATCTAGTTTAGTAGAATCCTACTAAACACTTTGGTCTCTTGTATAATAGTGTTCCACTTGTTCGGTAATTGTTAGATTGTCCTTTATGTGTTGTCATCATCTATGTTGCTGTATATAGGTAGTGGGGTAAAATGGGCTCTTGTGGTCCATTCCACTACCTGCACTAAATACATACATACATACATACATACATACATAAAATATAATACAAAAAATTTATAGAAATGAAATGATTCATCAGTGATCTGAGCAGAAAAGCTCAATAAAATTATCAGTCTAGTGCTTTAACAAGACATTGGGGCACAGTGCAACTGACGTCTCTTCAAACATTTTAAGCCATAAGACCAAGAGAAAACATGGTGAAATCTTCCAAGTGCAATTTGTCTAATTATTTAGGCCAATAGTTGCCATCACTAGGGCAAAAAGTGATTAGTTGTAAATATACAACTACAACATACAAGACTCAATTCCAGATAGTTGGATTGCTCCATCTGTATTGAGTCACTTGACTTGTCAAAAGTTTGATATGTTGAGAACAATTCATGATGTACATGTGAAAAGTGATTATTTGCTTTATAACTGTGAAGATTTATTTACTGGATTGTGATCCTTGCTAGGTGTGTATCAAAGTTATACATATTACCAAATACACATTGTTCAAGTAAAGTTCCAACCACACTATGAATTAAAATTTAAAGGGGAAGGCACAGAATGGATAGTATGGATGTATGGGAGGCATTGTGGTTTAGTCAAAGTAACAGTCAATGTAAACTTTATTGTCATTTAGATCTCCACATAGTGCAGCTAAATAAAATTATGTTGCTTCGTTCTCAGTGCAAGAAACATACATACATACAGTTACTATTTAGTAATACTAGGACGGACACTTACAGACATTACATGGATAAAAAACATGCCATTTAGGGTATTGAACAAGTAGATATGACACAAACTTGAATTTTCACATTAACAGGTGCCTGTGAAGCAAAAATATTGCTTAGAGTATTGCACATTCAAGTTTCAGAACAGATGAAGATTTGGATAGTGCACTAAAGTAAGCTACAAGTAGTAGTGATCCTAGAATGAATGGACATGAGAGTATGGCTTTTATTGAATTAGTCAAGAGAATAGTCAGTTAATTGGTTGAAAGAGCAGAATAGCTTCTGGCATGCCTGTTGTTAAAGTTCAGCAATCTGATGGATAAGGGGAAAAGGTTCTATTGAACCTGAAAGTCTTACAGTGCAATGCTGCAGTAATGTCTACCTGAGGAAAGGCAGGAGAACCTACTACAAGCAGGGTGAGTATGGTCATTTATTATCTTTCTAGCTCTTCCAATACATCAGTATTTGTGTAAGTCATTTAAGGATGCCAGTGGAGAGCCAATTATTCTTTCCGCTGTTACTACTCTTCAGAGATCCCTGAGATCTGAGCCATTACAGCTCCTGTACCATACAATGATGTTGTTTGTCAGTACACTTTCAATGGTTCCCCTATAGAAGGCTTGGAGGATGGACTGTGACAGGTTTGCTTTCCTCAGTTCTGTAGGAAGTGCAAACATTGCTGAGCTTTTTTAACAGTGTGGTTGTTGTGCACCAACAAAGACAGGCCCTCTGATATGTGTACACACAGGAACGTAGTGCTCTTGACATTTTTTTACTGCTACTTCCTTGGCTTCCAGAGGTTGATGTGCTCTTTAAGACCTCCTAAAGTCCACAATCAGTTCCTTGGTTTTGCTGAAGTTCAATGCCAGATTGTTGCTGTCACACCAGCCTAGCAGATGTTCCACTTCACGCCTATATGCTGTTTCCACATCATTCCTGGCAAGACCTATGACTGTGGTGTCATCTGTGAACTTGATAACTCTAAAAACAAAAATACACCGTTCAACACGACCAAGAAATAAAATCACTGAAAATGTATTAAAATAACTAAAATAGGTAAGTGTTTTCGTGCATATACCTTGCACTTCATCAGACCATGATACAACAAAACAACACAGTCTTTAATATTCAGAAAATCAAGCAATTAACAAATCACATGAAAAAGTCAATGAAACAGTCCCCTAGTCTTCAATATGGGTCTTAAAGGTATAGTCCCATTCAGACTAGGTCTCCTATGTGCTTGAAGGATAGAGATCCATCTAGTCTCAGCTACCTCTACTTTATTAACAATGTCACCACCACGAGATCCGATATTGACCAATTGTAAAACCAAAAAATTAGAAGTGTGTTCTGGATGATCCTTAATATGTCTATATAGTGCACTTGTTGCATCCTCTCTTCTTATATAACTATAGTGTTCCAAAATACGTTCCCTCAAGGACTTGGTCTGTTATGTTTCTTTGAACTTGATAACTCTGTTGGATTCAGATCTGGCTACACAGTCAGGTGTAAGCAAGGTGAATTATAGAGGACTCAGGACACAGCCCTGTGATACTGCCATGTTCAGAGTTATGCTTTTAGATCTATTATTCCCACATACCTTTTGGGGTCTGTCTGTGAGAAAGTCTAGTATCCAATTGCATAAGAGGGTGTTGATGTCCATTTGGATTAGTTTCACCACTGGGTTCTGGGGGATAACAGTATTAAAGGCAGAACTGAAGCCAATGAAGAGCATCCTGACATAACAGTCTTTATTTTCTAAGTGAGTTAAGGTTTCATGAAGTGCTAAAGAGATGGCATCTGCTATGCAGCAGTTTGACCTGTAGGCAAACTGCAATGTATCTAGTGTTGCAGGCATGCTTGCTGAGATGTGGTCCTTGATCAGCCTCTTGAAGCAGTTCATTACTGTCGATGTTAGAGCAACTGGGCGATAATCATTCAGACTTGCTGATTGTGGTTTCTTGGGTAAGGGAATGATAGTCATGTTCATAAAGCATCTCAGCATTATGGCTAATCATGAAAATGTATGTGAGTAACGATGCCAGCTGTGCAGCACAGGCCCTGAGAGCCCTGCCCATAATGTTAGCCAGACCAGCTGTTTCCTTGGGTTAACTCATCTCAAAGTTTTCAGTACATCAGCTGTGCTGAGGCATAGCACTTCCTCATCCTGACTGACAGGTAGTTTATTTGCCACAGTTTTGTTGTCTGTGTTGAACCTGCTGAAGAAGTTGTTTAGTTCATTAAAGAATTCTGTACTGTCATCACACTGGGCAGATGCAGCTTTGTAGTCAGTTATGGCTTGTATGCTTTTCCATAGACGTCTAGAGTTCCTTTGGTCATTAAAGTGACCCTGAATTAGTGGGTCAGTGTTTAAGAACTGTGCATTACAACTCCAGGATCTGGGGTTTAGTCATTATCTCCACTAGTCTGTCTGGAATTTTGATTTTATCTCAATGTCTGCATAGAATTTTTCTGGGTTCTGCAGTTTTTCCCTCCTCTCAAAAGCATGCAGACTAATTGGCTATTTTAATGTGTCCATATATATTGCATTTGTCCTTGGTTTTGTATCTAAGTCATTGTGGGAAAAGGTCCATGATGACCAGTTCACTTACCAGTTTAACAAATGCATAAATTAAAAAAAAAAATAACAAATTGCGTCTGTCCCATAAATAGTATGGTTACTGTAGTCAAAACTGATGTGATTCAAGATAAGAATAAAGTCATAAAGAGGGAACATTAGGTACTTTATACTAAACATATTGTTAACAGCATGTCAAGTGCTTGTTTTATTTGATAATAAACATGGAGCTTGGCAAATCAAGCTCCTAAACAAAGTCCCAAACTGTGTAAGTTATTTATGCTTATGAAAAGACATGGCATATTCTTCAGACTTCCATGTAGTATGCTGTCACTGCCTGAAGTGTTTCAGAAAGCTCTCGTTCAGACAATTGTTGGGCTTGAGGGTATTGCTAACATCATGGTTTGGGGTGGAACCAGAGAAGAACATGCCAACAGACTGTTAACATTACTGAATAGACTGAGACAATATAACTTCAAACATAACAAGAGTAAGGGTAAAATTAGACATATAATTTAGTTATATCTGTCATGCTTTAATTTCAAAAGGCTGAAAGATGATGAAAAGATCAGAGATGAGGTATAGTTACCTCCATCAGAGGACAGACAAGCAAATGTAGGATTTCTGGAGATGACACAATCATTCAAAGTTTATTCCAAATTATCTGAAATATGTAAGCCATTAAGGAAATCATTAGAACCAATGCAGCATGGCACAAGACTGAAGTATAAAAGAAATTAGTTTTGAATTGCTCGGTTACCAGAACAACTACCTTGAAGTATTTTGATATGATTAAGCCAGTTCCATTAAAAGTCGACAAAATCAAATGGTACTGTTCAGCCATTTTGCAAGATGAGAATCCCATTTGCCTTTCGGTCAAGAGTATTTACCGACTGCCAGAAAATGTATTCTTAGACTGAAAAGGAACTGACAGTCATTTTATATGACTGAAAAACTTCAGTACACTTGTGGAAAACAGATTTACTTTGAGATAATCAAGATTGCAAAGAATGCTGTTACAACTATGGAAGTGAATTATAGGCCAGAAAGTCTGATGTCCACAGCAGGTATGCTGAGCCCTTCATATTTACAGGAGTAAAAAGATTTGTTGGGAGATTAAATGAAAGTTAGTGGGTCATGCTATGATTACCCATAATATTAAAGAAGCCTAAAGAATTAAAAATGTACTGAGAAACATCTAGAGATAATGCTTCCAGTATGGTGCTCCACTTACAGCCACATTAATCCAACTCTGCCTTAACCTTTCGTGGAAACGGAGCAAGCTTCTTGTGTAAATTTATACATCTTAAAGAGAACATAGTGTGCCAGGAGTGTGTGCAGTCAGGAGGAAAAAAGGGAGAATAATAAAGAACTCCATAGTTTACATCTAGTGGCCTAATCACTGAAGAAAGTTGTAAATTGGCCAAAGTGAGAAAAGGAGGGCATACTTGGGGAAAGGTGATGGGTTGTTACCTACCAAATGGTTAGAGATTAATGAGATGAGGCAGAAGCATGTTTTGGGCCCTGCAAAAGAATAGAGAAAGTGGACAATATCTTCAATGAACATTCTTTGGTAATTCAGTTGCTGATGGTGGAAACATGGAGTTGAAGGCGAGAGTGGAAGCTGCTGAAGCCAGAGTAAACTACAAAGAAGCTAAGCTAATTAATAGAAGATCAGGCAAGAAGGAAGAATGTCAGAATTGCTGGAGTACCTGAGTTGGTAAAAGGGAAAAGATTGTGCTAAGTTTGTACACAAAAAACTGAGCAAATTGCAAAGTTAATAACCAAAAGACCTGGGACAGAGAGTGCCAGCTATACACTGTGGCAGCTAAGAGCAGGCACTACCAGGGGTATGAGATGGATGATAGTCTGATTCCAAACATCTGTTATGAAAGAGCACATACTTGTGGAGATATAGAAGTACTGAAAATGCTGCAGAAACCAAACAATTTACTTTGGGAAGCAAATGGAACTGGGGGGAGGGGGGGTGAATCAGTGAGAAGTTAAAACCTACAAAGGGATCAACAGGAAATCCTCAGTACTTGAGATTGAAGGCTGGAACCATTTTCACTATATAAGAGGTGGCAGGTCCTCAAGGAATAAATGCAGATCATTAGGGAGCTGAGATCCAGGTGTGGTGGGGAGAAAAGATAAGGGAGAAATGATATTGTATGTGTGAGAGGTTTGGATTTTGGGGCAATGAACAATGTGTTTAGTACATAGTGTCTCCCCTTAATTGACTGCCTTTCGTGTTGTTGACTCAATGGAGTCTAGCAGGTCTGCCCTTGCTTGTTTTTTATTGATTTATGTGATTGTGTGGCAGGAGACGAAGGAAGGTGACCAGAAGTAGTAAGTCTTAGGTTCATAGGTTCATAGGTTCATACTAGGCTATCTGCCCTAGGGCATTTATAAGCCTAGCCAGAATGTGTTTGGCTTTCGCCACCCATTTTAAATTTATTTTGCTATGCCCTTTTTCGAGGTTAGTATACTGTGCCTCTGTCTAACAGTGACACAGAAGTGATACCCGGAGTAAACCTACGATCTCCCATCCACTCATCAAGATTCCTCTTGAAGAGAGTCAATGAGGGACTCTGCCTAACCTGGACTGGGATTTTATTCCAGAAGGGAGCCTCTGGGTTATGAATCTGTCCCTCCAGCATGTCCTATTTATTTCAGTGCTGAGGTTCAAGTCTCTCGAGCCAGAGCTCGATGGGATTTGGATTTTCTGAGGTGCAGCATGTCCATTAATTCCGGGTTGGACATGGCTTTATACGTCAGGCACAGATCGCCTCTGAACAGGCGGTATGCCACTGAGTAGAGCTGGAGTTTCTTTAACCGGGCAGCATATGGCATCTGTTTGAGCCCTTTGATCCTCTTGGTGAGGTACTTTTGGGGTCTTTCCAGTTGCTGCAGGTGTCTGGTAAGGTACATCTCAAAAGGGGCATTGTACTCAATTATGGGCCTGATGAGGGATGAGTAAAGAGGCACGATGACCTCCCTGATCTAGATGTGAATCCCTTCATGATTAGGTGGGCTATATAAAATGTTTTTCTAACCACTTTGGCCACGTGGTTGTCAAATGAGAGATTGCTATCAACTTGGGTCCCCAGGTCCCTAATTACTTCTTCTGTACTTAATGGATTACCACCTATGTGGTAATTTGTGGGCACTTTGTTTTGCCAAAGGGGATGACTATACACTTTTGGCATTTAGCTTGAGGCCATGGCTCTGGCACCAGTTGTCTGTTTCTATGAGGCCCTTTTGGAGGATGCTTGTGTCGGCTGGAGAGTCGATTATGGCGCCCAGTTTGCAGTCATCTGTGAACTTGGTCAGCCACAGTCCTTCCGTGTTGGCCTGTACCTCCGAGAAATTTATACCGAACAAGAGAGGTCCCAGGACTGAGCCTTGTGGGACACCACTTGTAACTGGTTTGGAGTCTGACATGGCTCCAGCAATTCTAACCATGTGGGTTCTGTCCTTGAGCCAGTTTGCAATCCATCTAGTGACATAGGGGTTTATATTTAAGCTGGTGAGCTTATCTATAATGCCCGAGTGGGGTACTGTATCGAAGGCTTTTGCGAGGTCCAGGTAGGCTGTGTGGACCACCTTCCCCTCGTCAATGGCCTTGGTGACTGTTTCAAAGAAATCAACCAGGTTTAAGAGGCAAGATCTGTCCTTAACAAAGCAGAACTGGGTAGGATCCAGTGTCTGTAGGTCCCCAATATCTTTATTTATGAGGTTCATGATGATCCTTTCCATAGCTTTGCAGACCAAGCTAGTCAGGCTTATGGGGCAATAGTTTCCAGGATCTGTTGAGGCACCACCTTTATGGAGAGGGACCACTGTTGCTGTATGCCACTCTTTGAGCACATATCCTGTAGTAAGGCTGAGATTGAACAGTAGTTTTATGTTTGGGTTTAGCTCTTCTTGGAGTTCATGTAGGATGCAGCCCGAGACACCGTCTGGTCCCATTGATGCTGTGTTTTTTGCTTTGGAGAGGGCGGCTCTTACCTGAGCATCTGAGATGTCAGGGGGGCAGCACTCTGCTGGGATAGATATTTGCCCTTTTGTTGGGGAGGGGGGGGAGAAGTTTGCGCTGAACCTGTCAGCTAGGATGTTGGCAATGTCTGTGGGTTCGGTGTATTTTTTGTTATTTAGGACTAATTCTGAGCATATCTGTGAATTACCACCCAGGTTCCTAACATAACTAAAGAAAGCCTTGTGATTATCCTTAGTGTCCTGTGCAATCTTTCTCTCGAAGCTGGCCTTAGACAATTTTATGAGTGCCCATAGTTTTTTGCTAATACTGATCAGTGATGCCTTCCCTTTTTGGGATTTTGCTCTATCATTTAGTAGCTTCCTCCTTCTATTGTATAGTTTGTTTATGGCTGGGGTCCACCAGACAGGACATCTTCCTTTGGAGGATTGGGACTTGGTTTTATTTGGGATCGCATGATCCATGCATTCCTGAAGGTGTTCATAGAATGCGTTTATAAAGGATTCTGCGGTCTGGGCCGTATTTTCCACAGGCCCGGGGGCTTTGAAGGATTCCACTTCGGTTTTGAGGAGTGTGAAATTTGCTTTAGAGAAGTTTTTCACTGTGGTTTTCTGGGCAGGGGGTGGGGTCGGGATGTGAATATCCAGTGAGATTAGTTTATGGTCTGATCTTACCATTGAGGGATACACTTCTGGTCTGGAACATAGAGTCCCCATGTTGGTGACGATCAGGTCCAGTATGTTTTCCCCTCTTGTGGGAGTGGTAACAAGTTGTTCCATAGCATTTGAGTTTATAAATTCTAGGAACCTTTGGGCTAGGGTGTTGGAGCTAGAGTAATGTTCCCAGTCTATGTTTGGGTAGTTGAAGTCGCCCAATATAGTGGTGTTTGGAGAGACCTTCATATTTTCCAGTGTTCTCAGGAAGGCCGAGTGGGGTTCCTGGGTTTGGGAGGGTGGTCTGTAGCAGGCTATAAACTGGAAGGCAGTTTTACCCACTGTTAGTTGCACATGGATAGTCTCTGATGCTTCGTGCTTTGCCACCAACCTGGAGGTGTGGGTATCTTTGATGAATATCGATACTCCCCCTCCTTTTGTGGTTCGGTCCAAGTTTTGGGGCCAAAAAGCATGGTATGAGGTATAACCTGGTAGTGCTGGGGTGCTCTCAGGAGCCCTGAACCAGGTTTCTGTTACTGCACAGATATCGATGTTCTCCATGCTAAGGAGAGTTTCGAAAAGTGCATCTTGAGGTTTAGACTTCTGGTGTTGAGTAGCATTACTCTTAGTTTCTTATCCCTTGTGATACCTATGGAGGTGGGTTTGTATTTTGGGCCTTGCCTAAAAAAGGCACAATGGGGGTAGCAAGAGCCTTTGCCAATATCCGAAAGCCCAGGGGTGACAGGTGCAAGCCATCCCTAGTGAAGCATCGTGGCTTGTCGAGCATATCATCCCAGGCTGACAGGCATTGGATCCCCTTTGAATGACACCAGTACTTAAGCCAATTGTTGAAATTGATCATCTTGTCTTCATATTGTGGCATCATTCTTGGTGAGGGTAAGATGCTACTCAAGGTCAGGGTCATACCGGCCTGGGCTACATGCTCAGAGAGCTCCTCTATGTCTCTTTCCATGTAGTCCAGGGAGGTACGTCTCAGGTCATTCACACCAGCATGGACAATGACTGAGTCATATTTGTACTTGCCTTGGAGTGACCTGAGTGCTTGTGTTATGTGGCGGATCCTAGCGCCCGACAGGCTGCTCACCATAACCCTCTCCTTGTTCAGCCTGGTGAGCGGGACGTCAGTGTGCCTGACGATAGAGTCACCTATTACAAGTGTATCAGGTGTGTTGTTTAGTCTTAAGGGCTGTGAATGTTCGGCACACTGGCTTTGTGAGATATGTGTTGCATGTGTTTTGTTTTGGGGTAGCGGTTGCATGGGTGTCTGCTTTGGAGGTCTCTGCTGCTTAGGCAGATCTTTATTTAGAGCCTCCGAGTATGTTTTTTTGTGATTATGTGTTTGGTTTGCTGTCGTGGTAGGTCTATGTGAGACTGGAATTGTAGTGAGTGTGGTTTCCTTCTCTTGGAAAGTAGCTGTCTTATTCAGACAGTTGTAAGTCCAAATCTGAGCTTGCAGTTAAAGTAACTGATGAACATGTGGAAGGAGGATTTTGACTGGGTTAATAGATTGGGGAGGGATGGAGTACTCAAACTCTCTAGAGAGAAATGTCATTGGATGTAAGTAAAAACCCTTCATTATTAATGTAAGGTTTGTTTGTTGATGGCAATGGAAATGCGAAGTACTGTGATCAAGAAAATGTAAGTCCTGTTTGCTTAGTGTAAAACCTATTTGTAATGGAGTTTGGTATTCTTGTTGTAGTAAGTGCTGCTACTTATTGATTCTGACTAAAATGAAGGGAGTTTTTTTTTCTGAATGGAGATTTGAGTCAATATATTAGTCACAGTGGAAGTCATAAGGGAATGATAGCTGCACAAAAGGCTTAATAATTATAAAACACTATAACCTGAGGGAGTAAGAGGAGGCTGTAACATGTAAGAGTAATGTGGATGTTAATGTGCCAAAAGGTGTACATTGTTAATCTGTATGTGATATGTGCATTATATGTGACTAATCATTGGGGGAATGTAATAATTGATAGCTGCATACATGAATTAATGAAGGAAATGGTTGCAACTGTGATAAAATGGAATTGCTGTGATGTATTTAGGTATAGTGGATTTTAATACAATATCTTATCACTGTGTTAAGCCGCGGTGGTGCAGCGGTAGCTTTGTCGCCTCACAGCAAGAGGTTCTCCTGTTCAATTCTCAGCTGGAGCACCTTCTGTGTGGAGTCTGCATGTCCTTCCCACGGTCGAGTGGCATTTGAAAGACATGCGTGAATGGGCGTGCCTTTGTTGAAGGTTGGGCGTCGAGCTGGCACCTCGGCACCGTGAAAATCTGCTGCCAATCATTAGCAGACTGGAGTTTCGCTGTGGCGACCCCTAACTGGGAAAAGCCGAAGGAACATCTTATCACTGTGTTAAAATTAAAGTACTATGTGTAGTCAACCATTCTGGGGAAAGAGAATGCATGCTGGATTATTAGATAGAAGGGTTGATAGAGATTTACCTTTGAGTCATTGAAGCATACTCCTTGAACTCACCAGTTTCTGAAATATGAATATCGAAAACCAGTGAACCAAAATCCCCAAAAATACACAAAATATTTTTTTTTGCAGGGGACAAGCCCCCCTTCACCCTCCAAGTGGGGGCCTGCCCCCTGCACTCTGCTGAATTGCATATACCAACTCCGTGGTCATATCACAGTGGAGAAAAGGGGAAAAATCCCTGAAAAGTGTTCCACCAACTCATATAATACAACACATTATGGTGAAACTCACAGCAATATTACATTTCAGAATAAATGCACTCATTCCCCAGTGCTGCTACAACCTGTAACTATGCTATTGTGCTAGTGGAGATACAGAACTAAAGGATGATTGAGGTGATGTAGAGGGTGTGGGGGAACACCTGTCCATGTGATTCAGTAGATGACATGGTTATGGCTGGAGGATGGTGTAGAGGGAGTGGCAAAGGAAACATAAATTTCTGACCTTGGAAGAGACAGAGGCTAATTTGTCTATACTTTATAAAAAGGGATGATTTTTGGAAGGAAGGAGCAGGCTTTTTGTGTAAGTGTGTTTATAAGTTTCTCAAAAGACAATGGAATTATGCTTTAGGACATAGAGAGGAACAAAGTGTTAGCGGCAGAACAGAAGGTAGGAAGTGGAAATGATAAGCAGGGGAAGCGTAAGAAGGTGAAATGGAATGCAGGCTAGGAGGTGGAAAAGTTACCCCTTGTGGTAAACTTAATAAAGTACAGAGGAAATGGGAGTGCACCCTGAGTGTGTTAAGCAGGAAGGGTTGGTGGCAACTTGGAATATTAATGGCTTAACCAACCCAGTAAACAGAAACAGAATTTTACAATATGTTAATAGAGCATAAGTCAACATAATAGGATTAACAAATATTCAGTCAAGGAGAGCAGAACATCAACAGTTATTTACAATGGATTTAAGTTGTTGGTAGATGTGGGGTGGGAAGGAGATAGGAAGAGAAGTTTTTGTTCTCTTGGCTAGGGGAGGGTTAGCACTGACAGTGTGGGATAAGTTGCAGGATGAGAAGGGGAAGATAGTATGTTTCAAGAGGTGGATACAATGAAGGAGAGTGACGGTGGCAGATAAGTTTACTAAATTGTTTGGTTTGTAGATATTTGTCATTATAGACCTGGCAGAGAGAATGAATTGGGGTTACATATTACTCTCTTAGATAATCACAAATGATCAGGAATAGATAGATATTAACACAGAAAGTTTGTCAGATCACAATAACCCACCATGTGTTAAAATAGATTTGAAACTAGGAGCACACACAGAATTACAAAGTCACTGTAGATTTCCGAGTTATGTTATAAAGAATTCTAAGGGAAGACAATGGGTGGAATGGGTTCTCAGAGTACCTTAAACTAGGGATGACAATGGAATAGGAGCATTTGGGACAGATGTAAGAAGAGACGTGGACAGGAAGTAAAACAGCAGACGTGGGCACAGGTAAAAGTGATATGGAGGGCTATGCATGAATTGTTAGAGGAAATGGAAGACCTGCAGTAGAAAAAGGATAGTCTTAGGAAGAAAGAATGAAAAAGAAATTAAGCAAATATTGCAGGAGATTTGGATAAGAAGATAGGATTAAGGGGACTGAATGTAGATCAGCTATATTTTAGAAATTCTAGCACACAGGGAACACTGGCAAAGAGACTACAAGAGTTTAGAGGGGATGTATTCGGAAGAGCAAACTGAAGACAAGAAAGCTAAAGAAGATAAACTCTGTTGGGAAAGGTTGGACCTTCTGAAATTAATGAAAGAGAAAGAAAGAAGATTGGTCAGTGGTGTGATAACAGAGAAGTTGAGGGAACCTTGCAAGGTAATGCCAGGAGATAAAGCACCAGGCGGTGATGGGGGCTTGCATGAAACAGAGTAACTGAAATTTGGGGATGTTAAATGAGGTGATGAAGGGGAAGCTGCCAGCGGACTCATTGAATGATGCAATAATTTCAGTGATACTGAAGGAAGAGAAGGGAAAGATCTGTTTCTTCTTTCCCTTTATAGACCCATATCCTTTTTGAATAATGCTAATACAGCTTTATTGTGGGGATTCTGAGAAGGATGATTGTGGTGTCATGAATCTGTGAGAAAGATGATGACTGTGATGTCATGACTCTGTGAGAAGGAAGATGACTGTGATGCCATGAATCTTTCATGCTGATCAGTATGGGTTTGTGGGGGCAATGAGAATGGCATATAATATCATACAGACCCAACTGATAACCCAGGACACATAAATTAAGAAGGAAAGGTTGCTACTTTTTTCACTACATGAGAAGTCATTTGGCTGGGTGAGGTGGATCTAACTATTTAAACTGATGGAAAAGTGGAGGTTCCTATAACTGATTATTAGTTTGATAACAAGATATTATGTGGGAGCAAGAGGTAAAATAAAATAAGGGTGAGGTTATCTGATTAATTTACTTTACAGGGGTGATCAAGACAAGACAAGGATGTACATTGTCCCCTTTATTTTTAGCCTTAAATATAGAGCCTTGGGTGATACTTATTCAGATGTTGGGAGTAACAGGCTAACAGAGTGTGTGTGTGTGTGTGTGTGTGTGTGTGTGTGTGTGTGTGTGTGTGTGTGTGTGTGTGGTGTCCAGCAAACAATTTCATTATTTGCTGACGATTCCTTATACATCCACATGGAGGTATACCTAGACACTGGACCCTTCTTGAAGAATTTGTAGGTAAAAACAGGTTATAAGGTAAATGAAAGGAAGTCACTAAAATGAACACCAGCAGGGAACTTTACGATAGCTTATCATTATTTATAGAGTGGCAGCAGCATGAGGTATTTGGGGATTTGGTTGGGGAGATCCACTGAGGAATCAATTAGGGAGACCTTTGAGAAGGTGCTGTTGAAGACAAATGAATTGTTTAGAAAGTGAAGGATGATACTACTTGAATTAGATAAAAGGGTCAAGATACTGCAGCCATTTATATTGCTGCAAAATTTATATCCAGAGCAAGCATTTGGGTGGTTTCCCTAGTTAACATATCATACAAAGGTTAAGCAGGAAATGTCAGCATTTTTATGAGTTGAGAAGAAACCCAGAATGATATGTGAAATAGTGGTGATGCCAGCACAAAAGGGGAGATGGGAGTTCCTGCCATCAAGAATTATTTGCAAATATATCAGCTCACTCTTTTTGTTAGATCGTTACGTTCAGTATAACTTAGAATGGAAAAACATGTTTTGAGAATTGAGCAGAGAAATGGGGAATAGAAGTGCCTAATGGATCTATTCTTAGAATTTCCTAAGAGGAAGCCCTCTACTAAAAGAGTTAAAAAGGCTAGTAGTGAGACTTTTTGATGGGAGTAAGCTGAACGATTCAAGGCTAGGGACAACAGAGAGGTACAGATAGTCCTGTGGAGATTGAACAAAGGTAATTTAAAGGCCAACAACAACATGACAAAAAGTAAGATGGCAAAAGGCTGTGTTTGCCGAGGTGCTACAGTATTTGTGTGCTATTAAATCTAAAAAAAATGTTGTTGTGTGCAGTTTGTATTTCACTAGCCTTGCTGTTGTTTTTTCCCAGTTTAAAGACTTCCCCTTGACAAATGAAGGTGAGCTCCTAGAAGCAGTTTATGATAGTGAGAAGGATTACAACATAGGAAGAGGCAAAAAAGGAATACAAGTCAAAAGACATCTTAACACAGGAATTTGCAGTAGTTTTGAATGTCCTAAAAAAGCATGAAGACAACTGCCCCAGGATTAGTAAATATAATGTTAAAGTCGAGAAGCATGAAGACAACTGCCCCAGGATTAGTGAATATAATGTTAAAGTCGAGAAGCATGAAGACAACTGCCCCAGGATTAGTAAATATAATGTTAAAGTCGAGAAGCATGAAGACAACTGCCCCAGGATTAGTAAATATAATGTTAAAGTCCCCAGGATTAGTGAATATAATGTTAAAGTCGAGAAGCATGAAGACAACTGCCCCAGGATTAGTAAATATAATGTTAAAGTCGAGAAGCATGAAGACAACTGCCCCAGGATTAGTAAATATAATGTTAAAGTCGAGAAGCATGAAGACAACTGCCCCAGGATTAGTGAATATAATGTTAAAGTCGAGAAGCATGAAGACAACTGCCCCAGGATTAGTGAATATAATGTTAAAGTCGAGAAGCATGAAGACAACTGCCCCATGATTAGTAAATATAATGTTAAAGTCGAGAAGCATGAAGACAACTGCCCCAGGATTAGTGAATATAATGTTAAAGTCGAGAAGCATGAAGACAACTGCCCCAGGATTAGTAAATATAATGTTAAAGTCGAGAAGCATGAAGACAACTGCCCCAGGATTAGTGAATATGTTAAAGTCGAGAAGCATGAAGACAACTGCCCCAGGATTAGTGAATATAATGTTAAAGTCGAGAAGCATGAAGACAACTGCCCCAGGATTAGTAAATATAATGTTAAAGTCGAGAAGCATGAAGACAACTGCCCCAGGATTAGTGAATACAATGTTAAAGTCGAGGAAGGGTGATGCTCCAGTTAGAGTAATTTTATTGAAACATAGGTGCCGGAAGCTGTTGAAGACTGGGGGCAGAGGGTGAGAGGGGCACTTAGTGATCTAAAAAGGTTTTTTATAACTATTTACTGCCATGACATCGGTTCACTTGGAGGACATTTTAAGCTTAGCCAATTCCCTTTTGGTGTTTGAATTAACATTTTCTGATTGGTCTTACCTATCCTATGGCTGATAATTGTATTATTAGCCCTAGTGAGAATAACTGTGATCATACCATAGATAATTTGAGGGGAACCATGTAAGCAATGCAGCATTTAGGAACTGCCTCTATCCATTAGTGGCATGAGGGGCAATCCTGGAGTACATTTTCTATTACCCTTCCTTAGATCCAAGTTGCATTTGAATATGGATGGATGAGCTTTGTTTTATTTTTATGGATAGTCTGTTCTGGAACAGTGGTAGCCTCTGTGATATATATCCATCTCTCCACAACATTCAGTTTAGATAACTGGACTGAGTATTTCTGAGGCAATTTGACTTGCTGATGTTCAGTAGGTCCATCTGTAGTAGGTCAGAGGATGCCTTGTATGCCAGACATGTCACCTCTAAGCACTCTGTAGGCTACTGAGTATAGTAATAAATCTTTGAGGTGGTCCATGCAAGACCTATTGTTTAGGACTTGTATCTTTTTAGTAAGGTATAGAAAGGCTATCTTATAACTATGGGCACATGTTGGTCAAAAGTTAGGTCACTGTACACACAAGTTCCCAAATGCCAAACAATTGGGTCAGTTCTCAGAGGGCATTGCCATGATTTTGACACCATAGGTTCATAGGTTCATAGGAGGGTACTAGGCTATTGGCCCTAGGGCCTATATAAGCCTAGCCAAAAATGTACCCTGGCTTTCGCCACCCAAGAAAATTATTTTCCTGTGCCCCTGTCGAGCAGAGCCACAGAAGTGATCCCTGGGGTGAATTTCCTATCTCCCATCCAATCATCAAGATTTTTCTTGAAGCGTGCTAATGAGGGGCTCTGTTTGACATAGATAGGTAGTCTGTTCCAGAATGTGGGAAGTCTCTGGGACAGGAATCTATCCCTCCAGCATGTTCTGTTTATTGTGGTGATAAGGTTTAGGTCCCTAGAGCATGTAGCTTGGAGGGATTGGGATTTCTTTAAGTGGAGCATGTCCAACAGCTCTGGGTTTGACATAGCTTTGTATGCTAGGCAGAGAGCACCTCTGAGTAGGCGATATGCGACGGAGTAAAGCTGGAGTTTTTTGAGACGGTCTGGGTAGGGCATCTGTTTGAGGCCAGTAATCCTCTTTGTGAGGTATTTCTGTGGCCTTTCCAGTTGTTGTAGATGTCTTGTGAGGTGCATACCAAAAGGAGCGTTATTCTCTATAATGAGTCTAATGAGTGATGAGTAGAGGGGAACAATGACCTCTTTTTTTCTGGATGAGAAACCTTTTGTGATGAGGTGAGCCACGTAGAAGGATTTCCTGACCACTGTGGCGATGTGATTATCAAAGGAGCGACTACTGTCCACCTGTGTCCCAAGGTCTCATCACATTTTTGGCATTAAGTAGACTACCAGCTATGTGGTAGTTCATGGGTACAGAGTTTTTACCAAAGGGGATGACAATACACTTTTTGGCATTGAGCTTCAGGCCATGGCTTTGACACCAGGCATCTGTCTCAGTGAGGCCCTTTTGTAGGATGTCCACATCATTAGGAGTTTCGATTATGACTCCTAGTTTGCAGTCATCTGCAGACTTTGTTAGCCAAAGACCTTCTGTGTTAGCCTGTACTTCAGAGAAGTAGATACCAAACAGGAGAGGACCCAGGACTGAACCCTGTGGTACTCCACTTGTCACTGGTCTGAAGTCGGATTTGGAGTCTGTTACTTTCACAGTGTGGGTTCTGTCCATGAGCCAGTTGGCAACCCATCTTGTGACATAGGGATTTATACCCAGTTTAGTGAGCTTATCTATAATTCCAGAGTGGGGGATGGTGTCAAAAGCCTTGGCGATATCTAGATAAGCTGTGTGAACCACCTTAGCCTCATCTATGGCTTTGGTGACTGCTTCAAAGAAGTCAATCAGGTTTAGGAGACATGATCTGCCTTTTACAAATCAGTTATTATTTGGGACAAACCTTCCTGTATGATGGTTAAATCATTTGGAGATTCAATAACTGCTCCTATCTTGCAGTCATCTCAAACCTAGCCAGCCAAAGCCCTTTGGTATTTCCTTTTACTTTTGAGATGTATATGCCAAATAGAAAAAGTCTCAGCACTAAACCCTGGGGGACTCCATTGGTGACTGGTCTCTTCCTCTATTTTGATCTCCTCCATCCTGTGAGCAAGTTGGTAATCCAGCTAGTGATGTAAGTGTTTCCTCCTACATTATTCATCTTTTGTACTCCGCCTGAGTAGGGGATTGTGTCAAAAGGCTTGGCCAGGTCAAGGTAATGTGGTATGAACTGTTTTACCTTTATCCATTGTTTTGGTAACAAGAGTAAAGCTTAAAATGTGCCCATGATTTTGAGCCTTTTACACTTTCCTCTGGGCTGTTTTCAAACACATTTTTAGGGCCATGCATACATGTATGCATTCTTTGATTCGCCTTCCTGATTGTATTATATTATATTCCTTGTATAATACAGCACCAGTTGTTAGAATGTGTTTTAAATTTGTAGTTTTGAACACTTCAAGTAAGCAATGAAACAAAATGTATGAACCAATGACAAAACTACCCATTTCAGAAAATTTCAGAAAATTTCAACCATAAAAGGCCACTCAAACTTCTATTATTACAATCTGACAATATCAGTAGATATACAAAATTTCTGCAGAAGTAAGTCATCTAAATAATTCCACATTAAAGGGGTCTCTAACTAATGAACAGGTTGCTGCTAGGAAACAACTTTATATTTCATTGTTACATCTACAAATAAAGTGACTGTTGTCCTTGAAGAATAAATTCCCTATGTTACATTAAAAAATGATAAGCTAGTAATGTTGCAATAGGGAATGGATGGCAAACTGATAACAGGTTCATAGTTACTAGGTAACTCCTTCAATGGAGGGCATTCACAGGACTGCAGCATCAACTCCCTTTAAAGTACAACACAGTACAGTATCAGCAATCCATCTACATACTCTGGGAGTAGAACCCATAGCCTTCTGCATCAAAAGTAAGGCTACTAACAATGCAAACAGACTTGGAGTAAGCAGCACTAAACTTGTCTTCCCCTGAAGCTCACAGCTCCTTGAAATTTTTTTTATTTAACATTTGTTTACCAGGAAATTCTGACATGGAATAAAGCCAATTTTCAGCAGAGGTCCAGGGAGAAATGCACCAGATGCATGTCTTTGTAACATGGGAGGAAACCAGAGCACCCAGAAGATTAGAAACCCACACAAACACAGGGAGGACATACAGACTCCACACAGAAGGCACCCCAGCCAAGAAAAAAACTAGAGAACCTTTTGCCATGAGGCAACAACAGTACCACTGCACTATCCACTTGACACAACTAATTCCCTCAATTTCACAGCAGAAGAAATCTGGAAAAAGCCAACATTTATTTTTGGGGGGGCAAAGGCCCAAAACCAGGGACACATTTTAAATATTGCTTGTATAATCTAGAAAGTTGCTGAGATAGTGTTTTGTGTTGCCATGTGTTTCCAAAAAAGATAGGAAGACTGAAACTTAAAGGGCTATCATTATTTAGTGAATTCTGTTATCACTGATTTGCCACAAAACCACAGATTTAAGAGGAACATACCAAACTATGAGACACATTATGTGAAAATGTAGACAGCTGAGAGCTATGGATTTAACCCCTTAAATCACAAGTGGTGGTGTGGGTAGAAAATGCAGGCTGTTGTATCTAAGGCTCAGGGTTTGAGCCTAGGCAATCCTAACCACCAGTTATACTTAACTGGAGCATTTTACATGCACACAACTTCAGTAAAAAAATACAAACACACAAGCTTCTTAGCTTCAGTAAAAAATACAAACACTCAAGCTTCTTAGCTTCAGTAAAAATACAAACGAAACTTCTTAGCTTAAGTAAAAATACAAATGGAGCTTCTTAGCTTCAGTAAAATACAAATGGAGCTTCAGTAAAATACAAATGGAGCAGCTTAGCTTCAGTAAAATACAAACATTGCTTCAGTAACACACCAGCAAGCCTAGCTTCGGGAAAATACAAATGGAGCTTCAGTAACACATCAGCTTAGCTTCAGTAAAATACAAACATAACAGCTTAGCGTCTTAGCTTCAGTGAAATACAAAGGGAGCAGCTTCAGTAACATACGAGCGAGCACCTGCAGTTTCAGTAAATACAAGCTTACCTGTGGATGTTGCCTTGAGTCTGGCAGCAATCAGGTGCACTTCTGTGTTTAAATTCAGTGCATGCGTGCATCCTCTGTGTTGTTACAGGTATTGCAGCCCCCTCACCCTATGGTTCTGGCGCCTATGTATTGAAAGCTTGTTGGGTTTTAAATAAGTGAAAATAGGAGACAAGCAGGAAAATGAGAAAAGCAAGGGATAAGGAGATGGGTACTATAACATCTGATATAGACTGCAACCAGATTAATCAGTTCCCTAGATTTGCTACAAAATCTAGGAAATTCAGGATTTTTGCATGAACATGTCTGTACAGGTACTTTTTATACTATTAGTACAATTGCTAAGATGTATTCAGGGCAATATGAGAATGTTGGAGATGTGTCAGTGGTTGCATATATTTTGTGAGTGACAATTTGAGAGATTATTTTAAAAACCTTTGGCTATTAATGAATATGGTTTTTATGGTGATGATTGTGCTATTTAAAAGACTGTACTTTCTGGGTTGGATAAGTGGAATAACTCAGGGGAGTTAGAGTTTGTTATGGATAATCTGGATAAGTGGAATAACTCAGGGGAGTTAGAGTTTGTTATGGATAATCTGAGTTAGAGTTTGTTATGGATAATCTGGATAAGTGGAAAAACTCAGGGGAGTTAGAGTTTGTTATGGATAATCTTGTTAATAACCAAAGGAAGTACAGCAAACTATTCGGGAACTTAGACAACTGGTCACAGAGCCAGCAATGAGACAAGAAGGTATGTGTCAGAGGGAAATAAGGAACGCCCGCTTATCAAAATGGGGTCATGGTTTGATGTGATGGCAGTGGACGCTAGGGAATGAAAGCTGTGAGGGGGGGTATGTCAGGCTGTAGGAAAGTGGAGTTAAGCTATTGTGTAGGGCTGATAGTGAAAGTGTTTGGAAATGACAAATAGCAATTCTACATGGTCAAATGGTCAGATTCAAAGAATCATTTAGATCTTGGACACTTCAGGAGAAAGTTGTACAGCATTTACTATGGCAGCCACACTGCCTTACTAGAATACAGAAATAATCCACAGCCTGGTAACCACTCAGCTGTTAATGAACAAACTAGTAAAGGAGAGAATTCCGTTTTCCACTTCATTACTGACTCCTGAGAATAAAAATAAAACAAAATGAAAAGAAACTGGCACAGAATTGGACAAGGCAGAAGTTTTATTATAATAGCAAAACTAGGACTGCGTTATTTGAGGGAAGGTGATAAAGGAAAATCAATCAGTATTTTTACAAGAAACAAGCGGGTGCCATTGTTTTGAGCAAACGTGAACAACCAAGACCATCTATTGTGAAACCATCAGATTGCTGAGAAGAAACCGGAATATCTGCTCAAGATGAATAATGATCATCGAAGTGACTGTGATGGGCAGAGAGACTTTTGGGATGACACTTCAGTGTTTGAACATGTGTCTAATGATATATACTGACAAATGTGCAATAGAAAGAGAGAGAGAGAAGCATCAGAGACATCAAATGTCACCAGAGTTCATGTCATTAAAAAATGAGATTCCAGTCAATCTTTAGCTTCAAGCACCACTCACAATGTTTTTCCCCAGCAAAAGGTGTTCATGATATGTAAGACATAAGAAAAAGTCAGTCTGATAGAATGACAGTTCAGATGTTGTAATTCTTACTATAGTGTGTTTAATGTTACTAAAATATAGCAAAAATATGTTTCTTTAATGTTATCAGTGCAAAAATGAAAAATATATATTTCTTGTCAAATTACAAATTCAGAACAAATAAAGGAAACTTAAGCATAACAGTGTAATATCTAAATGTATAATATCACAAAATCTATTTATATTTTACTTCTGAAATATAGTGTTTCTTTAGCAATTTCACATCTTCATAGTTATCAGAGTAAACGCACGTTGCATTGTACTGCTACTCAGTCTGAAGATTAAAGCTAAAGAGCTGCCAACACAACATCTAATGTCTGTCCCTTATTTCACATCTTGAAAGAGCCCACATTTATAGTCCACAGGATGAGAGAATGGGTCGTTAACTACTACATCTCATCTTCAACTGCCACCCCTGTGGCAATTAAATCCCAGCTGGTACATAGGTTCAGTTGTGAAACTTAGGACCTACTAATGTACAGGATACTATAATTAACATACATCTATCAAAATTATTTTTAAAAGAAGTCAATGACGACTTATGTTTTATTATAAGGGGAAACTTATTTTATAATATTGTAAGGCACTGCATAGCATCTCTGTCACAACTTTCTATTTGTTTTTGGCAGGTTTTACCTCCCTCTACAGTGTATTCTAGAAACAGCTTTTGAGGCAGAACTTTGTAAAGTTACCTATGAGAAAGAATACAATTGCTTTGATTACAATTTTTGAATCCAGATAATTCAAGTTTCCAACCCCATGATTTTTCTTTTAAGGAATAGTTGTACCTATTCAAGTTGTTTTAGTGAATTTGTACAAAGATTACAGAATGCAGCATTCAGTTCTGTAAGTGGGTGAATTACTGAGGTATAAAGTAGTATGATGAACAGTCTAGTGTTAGACATGTACTTTAGCTGTAGATGGGCCACAGAATGCTTTTCGTCTTTGGTGGATATACATGTTCAAGGTTTAAACTGTTGATTGTCGTTGGCTTTATATATTTAAAGATAGTGTGAGTTCTGTTATCTGACCATTTATTTTGTAATTACAATTTATATCTTGGTTTAATTTCTCCAAATGTTTAGCTTTTGTCCACATACCTCAGTGGGAATGGACCCCATTCCTACATCATTGCATAACTAGATTTCATGAAATTATTATTGCTTCAGTCTTCGTTGTTAGCCAAGCAAGCTCCTCTCAGCACCCATAATGCACCCAGAATTGCCGCCTTTTGCAGTTCATATGGGCTTACATGTATTGGTGGCATATTTAAGTGAAACTGTAAATTCCTTTTTTTTATTTTTTTAAGTCATGTTGCCCCTACTACTATTGGAACTATCTGGGTATCTTTCTTCCACACTGCTGTCATTTCTGCTTGCAAATCCTGGTATTTTAAGACATTTTGTGTCTCCGTTCATAAGGCATCATAATCTCTGGGTATAGCAAAGTCAAAGAGTTTTTTAGACTACTATATGTGGCTTACTTGCATCTGTTTTTTAAACTGTTGGTAATGAGTGATCCCATGTGATATGAACTTCATCATTGTTGATAATGCTTTATGGTTCATGATTCCACTGCTTCTCAGCTACTTCTATATTATAGTGTTTTCATAATCCCCAGTGAAACAGTCTCGCCACATTATTGTGCTTTTCAGTATACAACACTCCGGCATGAATATATCACACCCATCAACAAGATGTGCAAATGTTTCCAGTTATATTTTAAAGAACCCCCATGTGTCTGTTTTCCCCATTTTATCAACACACTTTGTAAACCAATGTATATGTAGCCCACTATCTTGGGCTGCTATTATTAGCTTTTCACCTTTTGGCCTTTATTCACCTCTCCTTAACCATTCCTCTATCAAATCTCAGTCAACATGAGGTTGCTCCAGAAATTCCCTTTACTTGCCACTATATTTGTGAGCTTTCCAGTTTTCTTTTCTTCTCCTTTGTTTCTTTATATTCTTTTTTAGCACTTTCATTTGCTGTCTGATTATTGTCTACTCTGGTGTGATTTCTATGTCTACTTTGTTCTGAAATGCTTCTGCTAAACTAAGCAAGGATGTTATCTTAGATTTCTTCCCTTCATGCTTTAGAAGTTCCTCTATATTTGAATGTGATGAGGTCAGCAAATAACTAAACAATCCAACAACTGCAAATCTAAAAATATAGCCAATTTTGAGGACATCCACACCTCCTTCAGAGTGAGAAATATATAATCTTGGTATGCACTGTTTTATATAGCATGAAGCATTTTCTTGTCCAAAGGATATAATACTTTTTGAGACAAGTCAATCACACCAAAGTTGTATGTTAGAACAGGAAGAGCAAATTGATTTATAGTTTGGACTTTATTACCAGATGTCAAGGCAGTCTTAAATATTAGCTTTAGCCTTGTGAAGTATTCCTTACTAAGCTTTGTTTCCCTTTTTCCTGTTTTATTGCTGACCCATCATTTATTCGCAAATATTTATATGCTCCCTCCTGCTCAATTTCATTCAGATCACATTTTTGTCCTAGGTTGATACTTTCTTGGTGCTGCAGCTTTCCTTTTTTAACTGTTGCTTTTGCAAACTTATAGGTTCATAGGTAGGTACTAGGCTATTGGCACTAGGGCCTATATAAGCCTAGCCAAAAAGGTACCCTGGCTTTCGCCACCCAAGAAAATTATTTTCCTGTGCCCCTGTTGAGCAGAGCCACAGAAGTGATCCCCGGGGTGAATTTTCTATTACCCATCCAGTCATCAAGATTTTTCTAGAAGAGTGCTAATGAAGAGCTTTGTTTGATCTAGATAGGTAGTTTGTTCCAGAGTATGGGAAGTCTCTGAGACAAGAATCTATCCCTCCAGCATGTTCTGTTTATTGTGGTGACAAGGTTTAGGTCCCTAGATCACGTCGCTCAGAGGGATTGGGATTTCTTTAAGTGGAGCATGTCCAACAGCTCTGGGTTTGACATAGCTTTGTATGTTAGGCAGATATCGTCTCTGAGTAGGCGATATGCGACGGAGTAAAGCTGGAGTTTTTTGAGACAGTCTGCATAGGGCATCTGTTTGAGGCTGGTAATCCTCTTTGTGAGGTATTTCTGTGGCCTTTCCAGTTGTTGTAGATGTCTTGTGACGTACATAGCAAAAGGGGCGTTGTACTCTATAATGGGTCTAATGAGTGATGAGTAGAGGGTAACAATGATCTCTTTTTGCCTAGATGAGAAACCTTTTGTGATGAGGTGTGCCATATAGAAGGATTTCCTGACTACTGTGGCAATGTGATTATCAAAGTCAAGACTACTGTCCACCTGTGTCCCAAGGTCCCTTATCATACTTTTGGTGTTAAGTAGACTACTGCCTATGTGGTAATTCATGGGTACAGAGTTTTTACCAAAGGGGATGACAATGCACTTTTTGGCATTGAGCTTGAGGCCATGGCTTTGACACCAGGCATCTGTCTCAATGAGGCCCTTTTGTAGGATGTCCACATCGTTAGGAGGTCCGATTATGGCTCCTAGTTTGAAGTCATCTGCAAACTTCATTAGCCAAAGATGTTCTGTGTTAGTCTGTACTTCAGAGAAGTAGATACCAAACAGGAGAGGACCCAGGAATGAACTCTGTGGTACTCCACTTGTCACTGGTCTGAGGTCGGATTTGGAGTCTGCTACTTTCACAGTGTGGGTTCTGTCAGTGAGCCAGTTGGCAACCCATTTTGTGACATAGCGATTTATACCTACTTTAGTGAGTTTATCTATAATTCCAGAGTGGGGGATGGTGTCAAAAGCCTTGGTGAGATCTATGTGAACCACCTTACTCTTGTCTACAGCTTTGGTGACTGCTTCAAAGAAGTCTATCAGTTTTAAGAGATATGATCTGCCTTTTACAAACCAGAACTGGGTGGGGTCCAGAGTTTGGAGTTTACCAATGTCTTTGTTTATAAGTTCTATGATGATACATTCCATGGCCTTGCAGACCAGGCTCATCAGGCTAATGGGGCAGTAGTTTCCGGGGTCCATGGTGGCTCCCCTTTGTGCAGTGGGATAACCATCACTGTGTGCCATTCAGTGGGCACAAAGCCTGAGTTGAGGCTATGATTGAACATGGTACTTAGGTGAGGTGCCAGTTCATTCTGTAGTTCATGTAGAACGCAGCCTGGGATGTTGTCAGGTCCAATAGATGCTGTGTTCGTGGCTTTGGAGAGTGTGGTTTTTACCTGTGCAGCCGTGATTACAGGAACTTTGCATTCTTCCTGTATAGAGATGGACCCTTTAGGGGGGTGAGAGGGGGGTAAAGTTAGCACTGAACCTATCTGCCATGATGTTGGCAATATCAGTTGGTTCTGTATATTTAGTGCTATTGTGCTGTAACTCAGAGCAGATCTGAGTGTTGCTACTGAGATTCTTGGCATAGCTATATAATGCTTTGTGGTTGTATTTAGAATCAGTGGCGATTTTGTTTTTGTAACTAGCTTTAGAGGATTTTATGAGGGATCTCATCTTTTTACTGAGCCTGACCAGGGAGTTCCTCCAATCATGGGATTTTTCTCTTTTTTGCAACAGTTTCTTTCTTCTATTGTAGAGTTTATTTATGGCAGGGGACCACCAGAATGGCTTCCTATTTTTGGAGGATAGCATCTTGGTTCTGTTAGGGATAGCACGAGCCATGCACTTGTGTAAGTGCTTATAAAGTCCATTTGTGTAGGATTCAACAGTCTTACCTCTATTGTCCGTCTGCATGGGTGTCGTGAAGTTTGCCACTTTGGTTTTGAGAAGTGTGAAGTTGACTTTGGAGAAATTGTTTATTGTGGTTTCCCTAATGGGGGGGTGGGAGCAGGATGTGGATGTCTAGGGTGATTAGCTTGTGGTCGGATCTGACCAACGAGGAATTGACCTCTGGTGTGGAACACCATTTGTCCATGTTGGTAATGACCAGGTCCAGGATATTGCTGCCCCTGGTAGGGGTGTGGATAAGTTGATCCAAGGTATTGGAATTTATGAATTCCAGAAAATGTTGAGCAAAAGAGTTGGTACATGAGTAGTTTTCCCAGTTAATGGTGGGTAGTTGAAATTGCCCATTGTTAGGGTGTTGGGTTGTACCCTAATATTTTCCAGTGTATCAAGAAATGGGGAGTGGGAATCCTGGGCCATGGTGGGGGATCTGTAGCAAGCTACAATTTTGATTGCAGTCTTGCCCCGAGTTAGTTGCACTTGGATAATCTTGGATGCATTATGCTGAGCAACTAGCCTGGAGGTGTGGATATCATTAATGAATATGGACACGCCTCTGCCTTTAGTGTTTTGGTCTCGGTTAGGTGGCCAAAAGGTGTGGTATGAATTATAACCTGGTAATGCAGGGGTGCTCTCTGGAGCCTTGAACCTGGTCTCTGTCACTGCACAGATGTTGATGTTCTCCATTTTAAGGAGTGCCTTGAGTGAGTGCATTTTGAGGTTTAGACTTCTAGCATTGAGTAGCATTACCCTCAGATTTTGCTTGCTTGTACCTGTTATGGTGGTGAATTTGCCATTTGAACCTTGCCTAAAAAAGACACTATAGAGTTGGCAAGAGCCTTAGCCAGTATCCGGAATCCCAAGGGCGACAGGTGCAGGCAATCCCTGGCAAAGCATCATGGTCTGTTGATCATGTCATCCCAGGCAGACAGATACTGGATCCCATTAGAATGACACCAGAAGCTTAGCCAATTGTTGAAGTCAATCATTTTGTCCTTGTACTGTGGTATTATTCTGGGTGATGGCAGGATGCTACTCAGGGTTAGAGTCATAGCTGCCTGGGCTACAAGATTGGAGAGCTCCTCCATATCTCTTTTCATGTACTCTAGGGAGGTATGTCTCAGGTCATTCACAACAACATGGACAATGACAGTGTCATATATGTACTTGTTATGGAGTGAACTGAGTGCATGCATTATGTGGCAGATCCTGGCACCTGACAGGCAGCTGACAGTAACTTTCTCCTTGTTTAACCTGGTGAGTGGAACATCAGTGTGCCTGACTATAGAGTCACCTATGACTAGAGTGTTGGGTACGTTGTTATGCCTTATGGGCTGTGGTTGAGTGGCACACTGAGTTTGTGGGCTATGTGTCATTTGGGTTGTGTTGGGGGGTGGAGGTTGCTTGTATTTCTGCTTTGGAGGTCTCTGTTGCTTGAGCAGATTTTTATTGAGAGCCTCCGTGAATGTAGGTGTGTGTTTTGTGTTGCTACGTGTGTGTTTTGGTGGTGTAGGTTTTGAGGGACTATGTGATGAGTGTGGTGTGGTGCAAGTGTTTACCTTCTCCTCTTGACTGTCTAGTCCAGTCTTGGGTGAAGAGAGCTTTGATTCTAGTTTGGCTATATAAGTGTATCTCTCACAGGTTGCAGTGTTGGGTAGTAGGAGGAGAGGGTTGTCTGTGTGCATGAGGCAATTGCTGCATTGCCCCAAGATGCCCAGATTCATCAGGTAGACAGGAGAAAACACCGGGAGCTGACCCTTAGACATCCCTGGAGAGGGGCTTATTTATTAAGTACTAAAAACTGTTTTCCTCTAGACAAGTGAGGAAGGTTGAGTGTTGTAGTAATTTGTATTTCCTGTTGTTAACCAGGTTGCTGTCTGTATGGAGTGTGCATACAATTAATTCTTACTCGGGGCTAAATCTTTGTGCAAAGATGTCAATACATTTCACCAAAAGTTAGGTACTGCATCGAGGCACACGGTTTTCTTTTTAGGGGATTTTCATAAATTTGTCTAAAATTCTCTTACTGTTACTTCATCACATTTCATATTCTGCATATTAGAGCTCCTTGCTTTTTCTTTTAATTATTCTAGCCATCTGGCATCTTTGCTATGTACAACAGGGTCTTCATAAATACTTTTCAGAATGTACCTATTTTTGCTTTTTTGGTGTAGTTTCTATTTCTTTTGCTTTGTTTCCCATTTCTGTATAAAGCCTTTTTGGGTCATCAATAAATTGCATATTTTGTACTTTTCCTTTATATTTATCTGCATTATCTTCTAAACATTTCTGCTTCTGTTGATATTTTTAGTTTATCACTGAAAATAGTGTATGATAAATCCTGGCTTATTTTTATACTGTGAATTGCTTTTACCACCTCTATCTTTTTAAGGATTGTTGGCAATCTGTTTCTATTTCTGTATTCCTCTAACAGTGATACTTCTTGTCTTATTGCTTCTGTAGTTTTCTGTGTCTGATACTTCCACTGTGGCATTTTGCTCCTTTCTTTTGTTACTCTGCATTTTTGTGGTAGCACTTTATCCATTATTATTTTAACTGTACAGTAGCATAGCCTGTTTATTTATGTTATATTACATGTATTTCTCTTAACAGTCCTGATTACTGTGTTCCCTGTTTTACCCGTCTTCTAACTACTTTCTGTTATCTGTTTCTTTCATCTATATCAATATGTCCCTCACTCTCTTTTAAATCAAGCAAGTCTTAACTTAGACCATTTTTTTGGACTGAGCATTTTTTGTTCTATGTTTTCCAAGAGTCTTCTACAGAACATTCCAGAACATCATCCTGTGACAAATCGTCTTCATATTCGTCCTGTTTCATCTCTTGCTTCTCCAAATGAGAACGCATTGGCTCATCATGCCACCACATGACCTGTGTCAGGGTTGCTACTGTTTCCTACTCCATCCCTTGCTGTGCAACTTCAAATGGACTTTCATGTTTCAGATGTATTTCACTCCGTCTGCTGCGCCTCTGGCTACCAACCCACTCTTCCATCATGTTGCAAATGGTCTGTCACTTTACTTTCTATTTGTTTAATTTCTGTCTTGCTAGACTTCTGTTTTTTACATTCCCCTTTGTGGTCTTATTTTTTATATTTTGAAATTTGCTATGTTTTCGCCTGTATTTCTCTTCAAATATATTTGGAGTTGCTTTTTTATACTGATTAGTTTAGCTTTCTTCACTGCATTAATATTATACCATATCAAATCTCTTTTACTTTACCATGTCCTTTATTGTTTTATGACCTTCATTTGTAAATATTCTTTTCCTGACTTTTAATGCTGGTGTTTCTTTAAGTTTCTGTATCTCATAAATATTTGTTCTGCATTTTGTCTGAACTATTTCAAATACGGCTTCTTCTGTGCTTCTGTTCTTTTCTTTTTGTGCTGTGAGATGGAATAATTTTTGTTTTCTGTGGTAGAGATACCCGCTCTTAGCCAGATTGTTTTCTTCATTATCTCATGTGTATATGTATACAATGACAATTTATACTCATATATGCCTATATGTATATAGTGTGTATGTGTGTCTCTGCGTTGTCAGGGTAATTTATTTGCACTGACTTTCTTCAATGCAAGTTATTTACAGTATGATTACACCACTTCAACCACATTTCATGTCACAATTCAGTCCAGGTAAATGACTCAAAATTCAATTCAAATAAACAACTTAGTTGGCCAGATTCGTTAACCATTAGTGTGGTGCATTGTGTATATGATAGCATGCTATTTCATATTCATTAAAGGGCTCTACACTTAGTCTAGAGACGCCAGAAGGTTAATGGCAGAATATGCTAATGAAAGCATAAATAGCTGAATTACATGATAATTAATCGATCTGACATTGCGGAGCTATTCATGAAGCTATAAAGCAGTTGAGTACACATATTATAGCCATTTGCTCTGAAATTCCAAATCCTT
>NC_056747.1:423564643-423602143 GCF_019279795.1 Protopterus annectens | reverse complement strand
GTAATCAAGGAGCCACAATCCTCACCACTAGCACCAATGAGGGACATGCACATTGGGAAGGATAACAAGTACACACACAGTAAAGTACAATTTCCCTTAATAGGACACAGAGATCACAGTCAGTCTGAGGCTGGTTTCTCCCTTTCTCTCTAGATCCCCAGTAAGACTCCCCACTGGCACAGCTATAGGGTACAGATCTCAGCTTAGTGGTCAAGCCAAAACCTCCAGCACCCTCTCTGTCCAACCAGTGCTTTGTGTCCCTGCCCAAGTAGCTGACACACACATACTTTAAGATATGAGTTATATACAAACACACAGACACTCCTGGGGAAGGCTGGCACAGGTTCTCCAGCTATGCCCTTTTCTGCCCAGGCTATAAGGTAGTAATCCACTGCCACCAATGACTACTTATTAGCTACTAATAAGGCACTTACCAAAGGGTGTCCAGTTCTACTGTGCAATGTTATTATTATCCAAATAGTAAATGTAACCCAGGGCTATGGCTATTGGAGTGGCTTATACAGTATCACCAAATACATGCAAGTACTCTAGAGCTTAAATTATCTCTACACAAAACAGCCACCATTGAAAGGTTTAAAAATATTTAATAATAAATAATAAAAACACAAGACGATACTTATTACTTCAACACAATGACATTACAGAGTTCTGAGATCACAGGAAAATGCTTTAAAATAATACTGTAGAATAGTCTGACATAAATATATAAAACAGCTAGACTAATCTTGTTATCTCTATCTATTTCTAAGAGAAATCACTGTTCTAAATAAATATCTTACTTAAAGAGCAAAGCAAGTGCTGGTGAATGGATGTTCTTCAGACAAAATCCAAAATGCTTAATTCTCTCTCTCTGAGAAAGTCTTAAATTGATAACACAGTACTGCTGAGTCATTTTACATTACATCATGTTTGGCCCTTCTCTGTTTCCCAGGCTAGCAGAAACTCAAAATTTACATTTCTTTTTCTAGTCTAGCACCTGGCCAGGAAGCCACTGCAATAAAAGACATTTTACATGTACAATCTAGTAATTAAGTCTTGTCCTAAGACAATAGAAAGAATTCATTAGTCCAGACATCCTTTCTCTGAGCGTTAAAGATCAGTCATCAAATACTTTACTTTATCAGCTTTCTTCCAGCAGAGTGCACTGTGATTACATTTTTGAAGCTCAGTACAACATATAGTTTAATCATAACATATAGTTCTCTTTACATTTGTAAACGAAGCCTGTGGATTATATTAATATTTGCAAATGACATAGAATTATTTACAAGATTCTATCTGGCTGGGATGGCAGACCCTCAGTTTTTCACATTTATCAGAACTTTGTGTGTGCAACACAGCTGCTTCATAACCTCTAAATGAGCATAGTCCTATCCAGATAAGCAATGCCTTCTTGTGCACACTCTTGGGCATGGTATCCTGAGCACCATCTTGTTTGGTGCCACTGGTGTTCCTCTAAATTATAAAGGTTTAGAAGAACTGTGTTCACCTTTTGGTAAACACTAACAGTGTACAGCAGATAACTAATCTGATGAAAATTGCAGTCTATTCTTAAATATTCTGTAATACCACATTCGTAAAATCTGACATAATATTATTGGCAACTATTGGATATTTTAGTGATTTCTGCCATTGTATTGTCTTGGAAATGAGCCAATGTATACAATACTGGGCTGTATTTCTTGTATTTAGTCATTAAAAAGAGAACCTCTATCCCAGTATATCCTGATAACATTCTGAGGAAAGTACTGAAAGGTTGTGCAGACCAATTCAGCACATTCCTGATAGACATCTTCAATATCTCGCTTGTCCAGAAAAAAGTACCAGCATGCTTCAAAGTTACCAACATAATCCCTCTGCCCAAAAAAGTCAAACCCACCTACCTAAGTGATTACAGGCCAGTGGCCCTTACATCAAACATAATGAAATTCTTTGAAAGACTGGTTAAAGGGCATTTGACTACAGTACTACCTCAATCCTTTGACCCACTGCAGTTTGCCTACTGGGCAAACAGATCAACTGAAGATACCATTTCAGTGGCACTTCACCTCACATTGGAACATCCTGAAGAAAAGGACACCTATGCTGGGCTGTTGTGCATAGATTTCAGACCAGCATTCAGTATGGTGATTCCAATGCAACTTATAGAAAAGCTAAACAACCTTGGCTTAAATAAAGGGCTGTGCAACTGGATCCTTGATTTCCTGACTGGAAGATCACAAAGGACCTGTGCTGGTAACACTTCAGCGATTATTACAATCAACACCAGAGTACCCCAGGGCTGTGTGCTGAGTCTTCTGCTGTTCACAATCCTTACCCATGACTGCTCCGTGAAAGTTAGCAACAACCACATCATCATATTTGCAGATGACACCACAGTGGTGGGACTCGTAAGTGGTGATGACAAGAGTGGGTATAGGAATGAGGTCAACTCCCTAACTGAATGGTGCAACAACAATTTGGACTTGAACATCAATAAAACAAAATAAATTATTATTGACTTCAGAAATAGCTCTGCCATGCACCTGCCCCTCAAAATCAATGGTGAAGAAGTGGAGAGAGTGCAAACTACAAAGTTCTGGGGGTACATATATCAGAGGATCTTTTCTGGAGTACAAACACAGGCCAGCTAATTAAAAAAGCCCATCAGTGACTATACTTCCTAAGAAGGCTGAAAAAATCAAAGCTTTCTATGAATGCTCTAAATACCTTCTACAGAGGAGCCATCGAGAGCATTATCACCAGCAACTGCACTGTGTGGTTCGGTAACAGCACAATGGCTGAAAGGAAGAAGCTGCAAAGAATAAGAGCAGCAGAAAAGATTGTGGGCACTAGTCTTCCTACCTTACAGGACCTCTTTGAAATGAGATGTAAAACGAGCTCCTGGAAAATACTGAGTGACACTTCTCATCCAGCATGTGGTTGGTTAATTAAACTTGCTTCTGGTAGAAGGTTATGGAGTATCCGCTGCAGGATCTTCAGATTCATGAACAGTTTTTATCCACCTGCAATAAGACTCATTAATGCAAACGTAAATGTGGATGTATCAAAGCTATAATAGATTGTTATGATATCATTCTTTTTCTTTTTTTCATACAGCAATTCTATTTATTTATTGCACATTAAAATTAATATATTCTTATTCAAGTGCAATTCCAGTCTACTCCTTATGTGTAATATCACCCATTCTCACCTCTGTGTATAGTGTAATTCTCTTTTCATGTGTCAATCATCTAGTAGTCAGTATTGTTCAGTGTATATAAATAGTGTACAAGCATGTGCGTCAGCTACCTAGATATTTACTTTTGTACTATAGCTATTGTTTATTCAATACCTATCATGTCTGTCTTTTTGTGTTTGTTTTCTCCAGTAAAAGAGCTGACACTTGCAATTTTGTTTAGGTAGCACTTGTGTTTCCTAAATGACAATAAAGTTTCTTTGAATCAGTGTCTCCTAGCATCATTGTGTCTACTGGAAAGTATTTGAGTGGAGGGAGAGTATTGTTGCCACAATATGCTGCTGTTGAAAAATGCTAAAAAAATAACTGTATGCAAACACATATATCTATATCTATATATATGTATGTATATATATATATATATATATATATATATATATATATATATATATATATATAGAGAGAGAGAGAGATACATATATATGTATATATATATATATATATATATATATATATATATATATATATATATATATATATATGTATACACACACACACACATATTATTCTCGGTGCAGCTAGTGAGGAAAGTTTTCTGATGTTTTTGTTATAGATGGAAATATCTTACCATGTGCATTAGTACATGACCACTTATTTATTTAATAATATCATTGTGCTCATAGTTGACTCATCATGATGTAGCTCTATCCCATTTGAGTTATCTCCATCTGCCTACATGCTCCCTCTGGCCCCATGTTTCCTTGAAGTTGGTAGTCACCTCTCTTCAGTAAGAAATTTACTGATGTCAAAGCACTGACTGGTTTCTCCCCCAGCTGTTTCTAAATCATGGCTCAAGCCCCAGATTTGGAATTCAGAAGCTTCTTTGCCTGTCTTACAAGCTTCTTAAAATGACTGAACAAAAGAGAAGAAACACTGAATACTCAAAATCCAGCCTCACTGTATTTAGATTTAGCCTCTCTCAACTAATGACTGAGAATACAGTCTGTAAGCTCTCTTTACAACAACTACAGCAGTTGTGTTGTATCTACTTTTCAAAAATGTTTTATTACATAGGGTCAGTGCCATGATGTAGAGGAATGGAGCCCTTATAGCCCTGATGACAGTCCAGACAACCCTGGTTTAATAAATAAACTTGATGGGTGCTCAATTAGCCATTGTAAGGAGGTATGTATAACAGTAATGGTGTAGCTGAAGTCAGCTTATCCACCCTGGGTGGGGGGGACAAGTGTGTGGGGGGGACAAGTGTGTGTGTGTGTGTGTGTGTGTGTGTGTGTGTGTGTGTGTGTGTGTGTGTGTGTGTGTGTGTGCGTCTGTCTGTCTGTATCAGAGGCACATGCCCTACAAGATCTTGTAGTAGAGAATAGGGTCCCTAGTGGGAGGGCCAGCTCTGAGGAAGGCAAGGCTACTTGTTAGGATTAGTCCCATGTGAGGAAGTGGCTGACCCCGGTTCTGTTGCAGAACATCGACAATGCAGAAGACCGACACGACGGATGACAACACCAACGCCGAGGATGCCGACATGGGGAAAGGCTGTGTGAGTAGGGATAGGGGTGGGTTAAGTGAGTTAGGGTTAGGGATAGGGGTGGGTTAAGTGAGTTAGGTTTAGTGTGGGCTTGTAAGGATTTTGGTGTGCTTGTGTTGTGTGTGTGGTTTGTGGAATGGGGATGTGTTTTGTTTTGTATGGGGTTTATGGACTGTCGAATATGTGGTGTCGGTGATGTGGTTGTCGGTGTTGTGTGGTTTCGATTATGTCAGGTAGAACCCTGACCCCTTGCTGGGGCCAGTGAACTCTGTTGTGCTTGCTAAAGTGGCTCAATGTACTGGACTCTTGTTGCACTGGATGCAGCACAGCTGGCTGTGATGGGGCATCAAAAGTGTCATGGAAGTAGGGGCTAAACAGTCATGCGAGGAAGGCTCAAAAAATCTTTTACTGTGTAGGGATTTCAACACAGATTATTAGACCAGTAAGCAAAATGATAGGACTGTAAACTCTATTGAGTACAAACCTAATCAAATAATTTTACTACCCACCAGGGTCAATTCCATCAAAATAATGCCTTTTTCATCAACTTAATATTAAAGAGTTTGTTTGTGTCTTTCGGCTTTTCCCGGTTAGGGGTCGCCACAGCGGAACTCCAGTCCGCTAATGATTGGCAGTTGATTTTTATGTACTGGTTTGCCAGGCCTGCTGCACAACCTTCAATGAAGGTACGCCCATTCACGCATGTCTCCATGCAGAAGACGCTCTAGCTGAAAATCGAACCGGACATCGTCTTACTGTGAGGCGACAATGCTACGCAGCACCACCACCGCGGGTCTCAACTTAATATTAAAGAGTAAGTGACCTAAACTGAACAGTGCTGCTGTAATTATAGCCACTATAAGCAATGAACATCCTGTCTTAGATATTTGGGCAACCTATTCATCGTAATTCCACCATCTTTGACATAAGAGATCTCATGCTAATGCTTGAAGATACATTTCTCAGTGATTTGTACTTCATTATCTGATTAATCACATTCTTGGATCAAGCCTAAAACTACTTCTGCAAGCCTGTTTTTGAGTAGCTAGTGGGTGAGAGGTGTATTGATACCACTGAGGCTAGGCTTAGTGTTCCACCTGATAGTAGAGTAGGGACACGAGAAACCTCTGGAGGACCACACGTTAAGTGCTGAGGGAAGATTTAACAAACAATACATTTGCGTCTAAACCACCAACAGGGACTACTGCTATGAATAGTGCACGATGGTGCGCTGCACATAGGCAAGTGCAAACACAGGCCTTAAAACAAGAGATAACCCTTTTAACTCATACTAGCCAATAAAGATGCTCTCTCTGAGCAATATTAGAATCATCCTCGATAAGATGGGACCCAGACAGCACTCTCCTACCACAAGGGTGCAGAAGGGCCTTTACCTACAAGGATGGCTTGAATTTGATGCTCAGAAGTTACAAAACAGATCCAGAAATGGCAAACCTGGAACTGGGCTATGCTACAGCTGAACTAGTACAGTATACAATAAAATGTGGCTAGAAACAGTTCAGAGAATTCAAGCAGATAGTAGAATGCAAATACAAATTGCATGTGCAAGATAACAGCAAAAGCAGGCACTTATAGTTTGTTGGAAGCAACTGGTGCCTCAGATCATTCATTATCACAGTGAAGAGCAGAGCTGGTTTTAGTACTCAAGTGATACCAAACTGTCTAGATTCAGCAAGTCTGAATCTAGACTATGCTATAAAATGCAGAAGTACTAGAAATTCAAAGTGCATAAAATCACAGCAACAACAGCAAAAAACTGTTTAAATAAATCAGCAATTCCCAGCTTAGAAGGGTGTAGGCCATACTCTCCCACCACAAGAATCAAGACCACAAACCTTCCTAATGTAAAACAACTGTTTATAGAGCACAGGTGCTTAAGTCAGAACTAATACACTTCAGAAGGCAGACACAATAGGCCTTCAACCAGCAATTCCCAGTTTAGAAGAGTGTAGGCTAACGTCTCCTGCCACAAGAGTTTAGACCACATATCCTGCTAATGTAAAATAACTGATTTGGAACCCAAGTGCTTAAACTGGAACAAAGACGCTTAGAACAACAGGCACAATAAACCTTCACCCACCAATTCCCAGCTCAGAAGAGCAGAGGCCACTCTCTCCTCCCACAAGAGTATAGACTGCAAACCTTCTCAATGTAAAATAACTGGCATGAAGCCCAAGTCCTTAAACCAAAACTGACAGACTTAGAGTATCAATTACAATTTAGTCAGACAACTAACAGGCAGTAATAAATGCAGCAGAATAAATACAATTGAACACTTTAAGAACGAGTAACAAAAACAAAAATAAAGTAATAAAGTATGAAGAGACACAAATACAGTAAAAGCAGCTGAATAAAGTGTATTTTGTAACCAGGCTACTAACAAGCACTAATAAATGCAGCAGAATAAATGTAATTGAACACTTTATATAAATAAAGTAATAAAGCAGGAAGAGACACAAATATAGTAAAAGCAGCTGATTTTTTTTAAGTAGAAAGGGGGAGAAACAGAAGATAATTCAAGGTTAAGAAAATAAGGGGGTAGGCCTTCCCAAGTGTTCTGATTGTACTCAATACAATGAACTGACGCGATAGTACTTGGAGGAGTGTCCAATTTTTTTTCAATCTGCTTTATAACTTTTGGTTTTCAGATACTGATTTTCAAACATTTGTATTCAAACTTTTGTCTTTTGAAACTGTATTGTTCAGTTAACTGTCGAAGAAGCACTTTCTTGTAGATATATATTGCACAGTATAGTTTTACTGTCTTACAATCAGCAGCAAAACCTTAATACAATGTTGTTGTGTCTTTCGGCTTATCCCGGTTAGGGGTCGCCACATCAGAACTCCGGTCCGCTAATGTTTGGTAGTGGATTTTTACGTGCCGAGTTACCAGCCCTGATGCACAACCTTCAACGAAGGCACGCCCATTCACGCATGCCACCACACAGAAGACGCTCTAGCTGAGAATCGAATGGGACAACGTCTTGCTGTGAGGCGACAACGCTACCGCAGCACCACAATACTTCTGTACAACACAGTGCATTCAGTGTATTTGGAGATCTAACCTTTTTATTCTCCTTAAAAATCTTATGTAAAGTTTCATATCTTCCATGTTTCTCCTGAAGAATGGATGTCTAGTGAGATTATTGTGACTATCTGGCCCAAAATGTACAAGGAAAGTTAATGCATACATTAACAGTTATACACACACACACACACACACACACACACACACACACACACACACACACACACACACACACGTAAAAATGATGGAAGAAGCCCCTGAATGGTGAACTCATATTTAGCTATTCACATAATAAGTATCTAAAACAGTCACAGGATAATGGCAGATAAAGGCTGCAAGTCCTAGCTAGTTTGTCTTTCTACATTATACTAGTTACACTTTAGATTCCATTCAAAAACATTTTCCTTTCTTTTCTATTATCTTAAGACTATTTTTTGAAAGTCATGAATCATATGAGTTTATCTTGGACTCCCTTAATTTTACCATTGATTCAACTCCAAAACATATGCTTAAGCATTCAAAACCCAGTATATCATCTGTCCTTAACTAATGTTCAGTATCAACTTAACTTTTTGACTCATTCTTCCAAAACACTCCTTTCCTCTAGGGGAAAAAGGATCTTTATATTATAATATATTCATCCTTATGCAGCATTTAAAGTTCTGTGTCATAATCACCATTCCCCTCATCTCTTCTTCAGGGAATTCATGTTAAATACTTTCAGTCTCACTTTTCTGACATTTTATGTAGCTTTTTTGCCATGCATTAACTCTGGATATTTACCATCCTTTCATACCCTTCAAAAGCTGTATTTTCAAACATTAAAAAAGGTACTTTGGTCATCTGAAATTAACAAATAAATGAAGAAATACTCTTGATAAGTCACAAAATCCATTTATTCAAGACACACTTTCTGTGGATACATAAATACATGCTAATTCAGTTCTTAATGAACTCTGCATCTTACTAAACCACAAGGTACCTGCTTTACTCACAAGATTAATAGTCACATCATTAAAACTATTGTCTTTTATCTTTTTAATATTACATTTTGCAGAAGAATTCTAATTACATCTTTATACAACGTATCATAACTCTTTTCTTTAGACTAAGACCCATTTTACTTTTCAGAGTGGGAGTGGCTAACAGTCCATGCATTTTAACTACCTTATCTCCTTAATGTTTAATTAAAACTTATGTGAGCATTTTCTTTTTAATTATTGCAGTACCTAGATAATTTACATTCTTCTGCTAATGTAAGGGAGGGTGCAACCTAGACCTGGCAATAATGAGTTTATGGCCTCCGTCATATGGGAGCCTTAATCAAATTAGTCTACTTAGAAGATTAATTCTGATAAAGGGAATCTCAGAAGACAACCTTTGGTTGTTTTAATTAGTTGTTAAATGTAGTCTGGAGATCAAGTGTTTCAGGATTTTGTTGTTTTTCTAGTTATAATAAACCTGGTGTTAATTGATGGCTGAAATGTCAAATTCTCTTAATGCGTTACTCTATTTTGGCATGTATCCGTTTTCTGTAGGCTTTATTGTGTGTATGTTTATGGGGGTGGGGAGGTAATTAATGTTGTGAACAAAGGTCTCCGTTTTAATGCAAAAGTGAAGAAAAAAAGGCACTTGACAGAAAGAGCTCCCATGCAGTTTTCAGTATTACTTGATATGTATATACACACACACACACACACACACACACACACACACACACACACACACACACACACACACACACACACAGACAAAAACACATGAGCGTTTTAAATATATATATATATATATATATATATATATATATATATATATATATTTATTTAAGATGAACAGCTGAAATAGTGTTCAAAATGTCAGCACATTAATGACAGCAAAAAATTGGCAAGCTTCTTTGAATGCTCTGAGGATAAACCTCGGAGAAACAAAATAATAAACACCCCCCTGATAATTATATATACTAGCTAAGAGATCACACAATTTCCAGGATAAGGGCATATTCACCTGTTCCAGGGACTGTCAATCTCAAACATGTGTCGACCATCTGTTCTGTTGACCAGAGTGTCAAGAAAACAAGTGCTGACATTAGATAGCTTCTCTTAATAAGACTAATTCCACGTACACCCACATACCCACACACATGCACACATGCACACACACACACGTGTACATATATATATATATATATAAATATATATATATATATATATATATATATATATATATATATTATCAAATGGGGGGCAGATGACTTTTGTGCTAATGTGCTAATGCACAAAAATGATACTGAGGTAAATACATTTTTGATTTGATTCCAGTCCATTCTTTAGAAATGCAGGACAACTGTAGGCTACACGAATTGCCTTCCTATGATGAAGGCAAGACAAGTAGTTGGGGAAGAGAGTTGTAAAGGCAGACCTGTCATGCATGTCAATGGCATAATGGGAATAGCATGTTACAAAACTGCAGAATTTTTGATATGCCATTTTCAGAGATCTGCAAGTAAGACAACCCTGATGGTAGCAACTTAAATGTATTGGTGCAGTCAACTGAACATGCCCTGGTGACACAGCTGCCCTGTTTTGTTGTAACACTAGAAGTACAACAATGCACATGTATAAAGTCTTAGCCACGTCTTACAGAAAGAGTGTGTTCAATCTCTGTTGTCCATAGTTCTAGCAATATGTTATCTAAAGGATCATCTGACATGTACAGAAATACAAAATGCAGCTTCCTTTGAGAAGACATCATTTGACAGAGCCCTGTTAGAAACAGACTGGTTAAGGCACTTAGGCCTAAAAGATCAATTAGTTTACTAAATTAATTTGCAAAGATCATAGTCTTACATTTATGTGCATTCCAGTGTATACATTCACATCCTCTTTAACATTAATATATCCAGCAGCTGTAATCATGCTGGTGTACATTAACCTTTCAACATTTCAAAAAGGACTTCTAGGTTGCAGAAAACACTCAAGTTCTGAAAAAAAATTAAGTAGATACAAGTCCTGTGGAAAAAACAAAAAAAAAACAAAACACATGAACATCCATCTGTTGATAACTTATTTAGTCAGCCAAAACTGTTCTGATCTTTGAGAACAGTCTACATACAGAGCCAAAACCAGAGATTTCCAGTTATTCCTAAATGTGTAATTTGTGCCTTGTTTTTGCAAGTAAATCTTGCATAATAGATTTAGTTCATTCCTTGGTTCACATTATATCCCATTAGAGGCACCCTTCTTTTCCACTGAATAATAATAGTTTCCTTAGCTGCTAACATTAGCAATACCATGGTAGATTCATTTTTGAACAAACCTCCTTGCTCCACTCCACAATCAGTAACAGAGTAAGAGTGACCAAGGCCAAATCCTATTGCATGCATTCTGTATGTCAGTCATTGAATTCAGCATGTAAAAGTTCTACAATTCATAGTACCAGCTACCAGCTGAACTTTCTTTATATCCAATATTTGTAAGTGGCAGCTGAGAACATTCTGGCCAGTAAAACTGGTACGTACAAATGTTGTTGAAAGCAGTTTTCTGCAACGACCTGAAATGTTCATGATCTTGTTGAGTACTAGGACAAAACCGATAGTGTCTCACTGAAACTGGCATATTTCACTCCTTAAATCCTTCTCCCAAGAGTTATGTAAACACCCCAAACATCAATTACCACTTTGTTTATTATCTTAGCTTGCAGACTGGTCACTCAATACCCTTTGACTATTCAATTATCCTACCCAGGAAATGGACCTATTGTAGAACATCTTTGGTTGCCTTAAGCATTGTTAACTGCCAAGAGCCATAAAAGTTTAATTCTTCCAGTCACTTCCTTCCTCCCAGTCCCCCAAGTGCCCACTCTGTACAATGAACTAACTTAAGCAAGTATAAAGTTAATTTCTTTTCTTGCTTTTTTCTGGACCATTTTAGACATTGGTCAGCTCAGCTATTCGTAATCAAAAAAAGCAAAACTAGAGACATTCTGCTGTCCATGTAATGCTATTTTGGTGTATAATAGAACACTTTCAATTGATGAGTATTATGATAACTACCAGAGTCTGAAATAACCAAGCCACCTTGATCTGTCAGTAAACGTCTTCTTTTACCCAACCCTAGCTTTATTCCCCTGTCATAAAAATTACAGCATGGCCCCCTTTAATGTACTAAAAAGAAAAATAAAATTCCGGGGGATCCGTGGAGGCAGCCTTTGGAAGTTACAGTATTGGAGGCAGAACAAACATCTGTACTGATTCGATTCCTTGAAGAGAAGTTGAATAACATTTTTTACATGATCTCCCAGTTGTCTAATATGGTATGTTAATGATTTATTGTAGACATAGGCTGAGGTTAACCACCAGGTTGTCTTGGCATACAGCTCCCCTTCCACACACAGATACTCATATGTCAGGGGGAGGAATGATCTGCAATGCTTTGCCTTTAATTGGTTAACTAGGTACCACAAAGGCTCCCCAAAACATCCCTTTTAGACCAACAAATAACCCAGGTTCCACTCTGGATCAGCTAAGCAGACTGATAGTTCATCTGTAAGGAAACAGACTTTATATTCAGCTCTATCAGTCTGTTAATTCCTTAACTCAGAATTGATCTGTGTATAGAAATAATAATAGGGGTAATATCAGGCCCTGTCTCATGTTGAAGTGTGAGAGAGGACTAGCTGAGTTTTAATGCTGGATACTGCCATTTTATATATATGACTGCTGGCATTTGCACAGACATCTGAGAAAAGTCAAAATGGACTAGAACCAGGAACAGGAAGAATCAGTAACCTGTCTAAGACCTTCTGCACCTTTGTGGCCTTTCTTTCCATACTTAATTCTGCATCAACAGTAGGGTCTTAATAGTGTTAGCTAAGGTCCTCCATCCCTCAACCAAACTTAATTTGTCTGCCTGAATTAGATCTGGCAGTAAAGTGCAATCCTTTGGAGTGTAGTCTACCAAATAACATAGCAATATCTTTTGTGTATTGACCCTTGAGTTTTATTATGTAAACAAAGGAACAAAGTAAAAGACCAACCAACATTTTATAGCAGCAATAAGAACAACAGCAAAGGTTTTAGGTATCACACCCTTCTTCAGTGCAATTTAACAAGAGTGTAGAGACTCTTCATATTTAAATAAGATCACTGATCACATGACACAATTTAAAAAGCACATGACACAGCCCATAAAAATATTGCTTTGAGTTTTATTATGTAACCAACTCCAAATACCTTTAAAGTCTTGATGAAGTTCCTACCCCAGGGTTAGGTTTGTCCTTACTAGCTCTAGTAAGGACTATATCATGAGTGTACAGGGTACAGTTGAGATTAAACATGTTATAGGTAAGATATTTTATGAAAAGGAAAAAAAGGATGGGCCCGAGTATGGAACCTTGAGGTACTCTTTTATATGCTGTGCCTAATATCAGTGCAGTTGCTGGGACTGAGGAGTATGAAGGTATGATGAGAGAGACAGCTCTTAAATCACTGGAAGACATCAGAAGAGAAGTCTGTGTTGGCAAGTTCATGGAGTAACAAGGAGTGATCAACAGTATCAAATGCTTTACTTAGCTCAAGAAATATTGTTCCACTTAGCTGGCTTTGTCCCTATTGAAGTAAATCTGCTCTGTCAGATTGTAGATAGCTGTGGTGTTGCTATAGTTGGGATGAAACCATGCTATCTGTCTGTGAGAATGTCATTTCAAAGTAAAATGTAGGATTTTGGTAGTAACTGATAAATTGAACAGGTATGTAAGAGGCATGGAGAGTACAGTGCTTCCTATTTTAAGTATATTAAGGTGAATGGAGTAGACATTAGGATTATAGCCACTTTGTATGTTTTCAAGATATTTTTGTTCTTTTGACTTTGTAATAGATTAAAACTGGAATGACTGGTATTGGACAAATGTATACAGTAGTAGGCTAGGTATTATGTTAAGGGGATTATTGATAACAGAGTTGGAGGTGAATTGGGGATTACTTACGCTCTGTTGTAGTTTGGTAATCAGGGTGGGTGTCAGGTACTGATGTACAAAGGCTATTGAAAGTTGTGCAGGAAAACATCCAGGGAAGTATATGCTTGTAAGTCTAACAACAGTGACAAGGCAATTCATGGATAAAATCATAAGGGAAAGGGGTAATTGCTTTCTTGGAAGACAAACAATCTGCAATACAGTAACCAATAAACTTTCATGGATGGATGGATGGAACTGCCAGTCAAAGCTATCCAGTTTTATGACTGGGTTAAATATGGATTTCATAAGGGAATATTGGTAGCCATGGTCTACTCTGACTTCAGCAAGGCCTTGCACTTGGTTTCACATGGGTAGCTGCTAGAAAAGCCACAGATTTTGGGTATAACACCGAAACTGAAGATCTGGAATGCATTCTAGACAGAGAGTAGGACATGGAGAGTTGTGGTGGGAGGGACGGTTTTATGAGTATAGGAAGGGACTAGTGGAGTACTAAAAGTGTTGTTCTTGTGACCACTTATCTTTAGTACATTGATTCTAGGCTTATCTGAGAAAATAGACAGCTAAATCAGCTTTTTTGTAGATTATGCAGTGATGGGTGCAGCTAAACACTGAACACAATTGCACTTCAACAGAAATTAATTGGATAGGTCTAAGAACTGAATATTGTATTCTAAAGCAAATCATTTTTAATATTTAGTATACCTCTTAATGTATATCCCTAAATTACAGGGAACTAGAATATTGTATTTTGTAAGAAATGCCTTAGACATATCAGATTGATATACATTTTTATCTGGAAGACCTAATCCCTGCAGTTTTACTGAATTTGTTGCTATTTTTTGTAGGATCCTAGGAGCTCTTCTCATAAGAAGTTTAACAGGATTCACTTAATGGTGCTGAGCCAGCTTACTGCTGTCATACCAGTTAAATTACATGAAATTTGTAAAGATAACTAGGGGAAGATGTATGACTTTACAACACTAATAGATCTACAGAGTGAGAAATGTTTTCTGTTACAATTTTGAACTTTATTATTTCATTTGTTATCTAATATCTTCGTTTCTTTGTAAAGTTCTGTCAAAATCTTTTTTAAAAATTCCCCAGAATTGAAATTCTGGAACTACTGGGATTTCTTTTGAATTACTGTCTTAGCATGTGATTATATGATTACTTTTAACCTTGTCTATATTTATTTTCTAATCTATATTCTGCTCAGCCCCTTCAAAAATCTTTTTAGAATGTGCTTATTGTGGAAGAAATCTGTTGTTATTATCAATAAATCATTTGCATATACTGGAACAATCAGAAACCTGGTAGTGTAGGCAAGAGAAGTTATCCCTGCATAACTCCAGATGTACAGAATTTGTCAGTTAGCTTACTGGTAATGCCATTGTCTTTGATACAGAAGATCCTAGGCTCTAGTACTAGGGAATGATTTGGTGGTTGGGGGCTGGCATAATAGTAAAGGAGTTTATCTCACAGACACAAGGTAGGGTATGATTCTCACCTTTGAGGAAATATTGGCTATGCTTAAAATGGTCTGCTAAGGCAACTAGTGAAGTACTTACCTATGAACCTATGAGCAGAGTCAGAAGGAAGATCCTAATATTCTGCCTGTTTAAAGAAATGAATAGGTTTGTTTTATCAAACAGACTTTTAGTAATGGTAACATACTGCTTTTGCCAAAAATGTCACATTTCTGTTAAGTAGAACAAACGCTTTGGAAGCATCCATACTGATGACTGAAAATTCTTCCCACCCTTGTGTTTCTTCAAAGAAAGTAATAGAAGCAGAGGGGCATTTTCCTGTTAGGACTAAACCAGTATTGGTTCAGATGTACTATATTATTCAGATATTTTATCACTCTTAAGGCTAAAAATATATATTGGTCTGTAGTAAGCTATGTTAGTCCCTACTTTCTATCATTTTTAATGAAGATCACCCATGCTTGTGTCATGGAATATGAAATAAAATGAGATTTTTTTTGCACTGATTTCTGACAAATCAATGCAATAAAAATTCTCATTATATTTCTCATTCTATGACAAGTCATATGAATCTCTATTTGGGAGTTTCCCTCATCTGTATAGAAAATAATTGGTACCTCTGGTGTGATGTTTCACAAAGAACTCTCATTAATCCAGATATGTAGATCTGACTGATCGTTCCCCCATTGTTGTTTAAACATTTTGAAATAGTAATCTGTAACATAAGTGTCTATGTTTTCCCCATGATGTGTGACCCCTTTTGTCCTTCAGGTGACTGATATAATTTCTCACTCTAGTTTGTTAATCTGATTGGCTAAGGGCTTACCATTCTTATCATGCAAAAATATACTTCTTTATTTTTATTGGTTTATTTTCTTTGTGCTGATCTGCTTCCCATAAAGGTTGCACTCTATGACAACATCCCTTTCCTGTGATTAATGCAGTTATCATATTTTTGTGATAATTGCTATTAGTTTTAGCCATCTGAAAGGCTATTCAATTATTTATCACCTTCCATCATTTAATTAATGTGGTTTATATAAAAAATAAAAAAGTCTAATAATACATAAAGAATACAGCTTGGTAAACATCATTAGATACAAAGCATTTCAGGGCTCTTCTGAGTTGGTCTACCAAATCCTAATTGGATATAATTACATATTTATGAGCCTTTCACAGTTTGTATTATAAATGGAAGTTTTTTTATATATTTTTTATAACTATTGCCTGATGATCAATAAAATGACAGTGCTGATCAATAAGATGACAACTGTATATTTCCAATAAAGCTTAATTATTTCTGATGAAACTAAGCAGATGTAATTGTGGGTAAATACTGATACCTGAACTGCCATGGGACTAAACTTAACTACCTCTATATTTCTTATTCTCCACAAATCACACATAATTGTGGTTGCATAAAACATGTCAGGAGTATTCTGGATCTTTTAAGATATCCAAACTTACCCCATTGGGGGGAGAATGGCTATGATGTTTTTGATCAAAAATAGCATTCTAAAACCTAGGCATGCCTTTTGTGAGAACTAGTAGTCCAGATAATGAAGCTGGGCAGGGGAGAATGGTAAATGAATGAGTATGGCTTGCCCATCCTGGTGGGGGAAGTGGTAATTCATTTGCCATTGCAGTGATAGTCAGGGGGTTCAAGCATAGAAAGCTGGTATCAGTGTAAAGAGGGATGTCGGTGTGACTACTTTAGCCAGTGATGGTTCCCCTTGCCTGCATATGTGAAGGAGTGCATATGCAAATGCACATGATAGAGAGGCATAGGTAGTCCCTATGGAGACGCAGGCATACATATCACCAGCAGGGTGTAGGGTTAGGACTTTTCTGGAAAATGCTGACATAGCCTTACAATACAGCTAAAGTAAAGTTGCTGGGAAACATGTACCAGGTAGCTTATGGCCCAGGGACTAGCCAAAATGGACATCACAAAGCCCAAGTTTTGGGGATAGCCAGACTCATCTGGATCAGGAGAAGAGTATACACACCTCTAAGTGGGCAGAACTGAAGTCACAGATGAGAGCAGGGATAGAAAGGACAGTCTTAGGTGATTGAGATAGGCTGAGTCTGTTTGGGAAAAGTTTGGTAGTTGGCAGGCATGGAGGCAAAAAGTACGCAGAAAAAAAATAATGTTCCAAGTGCCCTATGTATTGCCAATTCATAAAAAACCCTGGAATCTTTGAAATAGCTATAAACAGATGCTATAGTTCATAGGTTCATAGGTGTGTACTAGGCTAATGGCTCTGGAGCCTTTACAAGCCTAGCCCATAGAAGTGCCCCGGCATCATGCCACCCGACGTTAGTTCCCAGTGCCTCTATCAAGTAGAGCTACTGGAGTGATACCCAGGGTGAACTTTCTATTACCCATCCACTCATCAAGATTTCTCTTGAAGAGGGACAGCGAGGTGCTCTGCTTCACATGTATGGGAAGTCTATTCCAGAGCACGGGCAGTCTCTGGGTGAGGAACCTGTTCCTCCAGCATGTTCTGTTGATTATGGTAATGAGGTTGAAGTCTCTGGAGCATGTGGTGTGGAGGGATTGGGATTTCTTTAGATGTAGCATTTCTAACAGAGGTGGGTCAGACGTGGCTTTGTAAGTAAAGCAGAGATTGCCTCTAAGTAGGCGATATGAGACAGACAATAGCTGGAGTCTTTTGAGTCTGTCCCTGTAGGACATGTGTTTAATGCCTAGGATCCTCTTAGTGAGGTATTTCTGTGGCCTCTCCAGCTGTTGCATTTGTCTAGTGAGGTACATGCCAAATGGGGCATTATACTCAATGATTGGTATAATGAGGGAAGAGTAGAGAGAGAGAGAGACAATGACCTCTTTCTTCCTGGATGCAAAACCCTTGGTAATGAGATGTGTCACATAGAAGGACTTTCTCACCACAGTGGCAATGTGGTGGTCGAAGGAGAGGTTGCTGTCAACCTGCATCCCCAGATCTCTTAATAATGCCTTCAGTGTTCAGTGGGATCCCATCGATGTGGTAATTAGTGGGAACTTAGTTTTTACCAAAGGGGATGATGAAGTATTTTTTGACATTAAGTTTAAGGCCATGGTTTCAACACCAGTCATTGGTCTCAGTGAGGCCTTTCTGCAGGATGTCTGCATCACTTGGGGAGTTGATAATGGCTCCCAGCTTATAAAAAACGCATAACAAGGTAGAGGGTAGTAAGCCCAACTACCTATCCCAAACCGGTTTTGGCTGTAATAGCCTTCTTCAGTGAGAAAACATAAGCCAATAGAAATCATACACACACACATATATATATAAATATATATATATAGTGTCACAAAGACATTTCATTGGTGCATTAAAATTGGTCATTCAGCCCAGGTGGGAACAAAGCCCCTAATTTAATAATCCATTTGCATTCCTTAAAGTTTCCTTAAAGTAAATCATGCCATCCTGATTTATGCCTACATTTTCCTACAATGCAATCAATAACAATAAAATAAAAAGATGCAGAGTTATGTTTACATACATGTTTATACAGAGCATTATTAGGACGCTTATTCCTAATATCACTAAGATGCTCCCCAATCCTGAGACGAAAAGGCCCAGAGGTTTGTCCCACATAGAATGAGGAGCATGTACATGTGACTAAATAGATGACCCACTCTGTACTACAGTTAGCCCAGAAGTTAATGTTGAAAACTTCTGACGTTTTACGACTACTGAATTCCCTCATATGTTGAACCTTGTTGCAATAAGTACAGTGACCACATGGTATGCAGCCCAACACTGGGCCACCTCTGAGTGTACGTTGGGTGGGATCAGTAGAACTAGGTCCCACCCTCTTGTAATGGCTGAAAAGGGAACCCAATGTACGTCCTCTCCTAAATGAGAAAGAACATCTATCACTCAAAAAAGGGTGTAAGCTCTCCTCGGCCATAAGGATGTTCCAATGTCTATTGATGATATTCATGAACCCACGTGTAGTACGTCCATATGTGGTCACCAGACGAACCAGAGGATTAGATAAATCTCTTTGTTTGTCCTTGTATTGTAACAAGTGAGTTCTATCTTGATTGGAAGCCCAGTGACAAGCAGTGCTGACAGTACCAGTAGGGTAACCTCTCTCACGAAACCGGTGTATTAAATCATTCCTGGTATTTTCAAATGTTTGCTGGCTTGAACAGATCCTTTTGACTCTGAGGAATTGTGATTTAAGGATATTTCAGATGATATGTCGAGGGTGAAAGCTTGTTGCATGTAAAAGTCAGTTATACTCGGGGAATTTCCTGAAAACCCGGGTAGCTAGGGTATCATCAGGATTCCTGCTAACCTCAACATCAAGGAAAACAATTTTCAATTTATGGAAATTCAGTTTAAACTCAATTCCCCATATATTGCCATTGAGATAGCCAATAAACTCATGTAAGTAAGTTTCATCCGACTTCCATACCACCCAACAATCATCCAGATATCACCTCCAAATGTCTAATTCATCAATATATAAATTGTGACTAGAGTCATAAATGATAACCTCCTCAATATAAGGCATGAATAGGTAAGCATAAATGGGTGCGAAGGAGGCACCCATTGCTGTACCTTTGAACTGCTAAAAACATTGGTCCCGGAAGTAGAATACGTTACTGGTAAGAATGTATTCAGCCAGGCATACTAAAAAAGTATTAAAGCCTGGTTGGTATAAACCAGATCTTCCCAACCAAAAATCCAAAGCCTGCAAACCTGCCCAGTGGGAAATGTTTGTATAGAAAGAGGTTACATCCAAGGTACACAACAGCCAATGGGACTCCAATTGCATGTCAGAAATAACATCCAAGAATTGAGTTGTGTCCTGGATTCTGGCCCGTACCAAGAGTAGTAGTGGTTTAAGATAATGTGTCAAATATTCGGAAAGAGGTTCAGTAATGGAACCCCACCCTGATACTATTGGTCTTCCAGGGGGACATCTGGCATCCTTACGTATTTTAGGTAGAAGGTAAAAATACTGTTTGTATGGAGATGAAACTAGCAACTGGTGTCTAACCAACTCCGTAATGATGCCCTCTTCCTGAGCCTGTATCAGAAAAGAATCAATTTTTGTCTTAAAATGACTAGTTGGGTCCAATGGCATAGCCGTATAATACTTGTTATCACCTAATTGTCTTAATGCTTCTTCATTGTATTTGACACAATCCTGAATCACTACTGCCCCACCCTTATCTGCTTGTACAGTAACAATTTCTTTATTGTTCCTGAGATCCTCTATGCATTGTACCTCCTCTTTAGAAAGGTTGTTAAAGGATACCTGAAAATCCCAGAGGTTACAATGTAGATCCTTTAAGATATTGGCCTGAAACGTGGATACTAAATGAGACATAGGTGGAGTAAAGGTAGATCGTTTAAATCTAAACTCTGGAACTTCCTGAATGGTGTCATTTTCAAAAAACTATTTCAAATTGAGTAAATGAGAGAAATTGACCACATCCTGTGATAAAGTATACTCTGGAACAAAAAAGCCGGGGACAAAATTAAGGCCTTTATTAAGAACTTTAATTTGTAAATTGGAGAGGTGTACAGATGAGATGTTGTGTACATTCATACAATTCGTTAGTGTTCTATCATCAGTTGTAACAGACCTTCCAAACTCTCCACAGGTTTGGCGTTTTTTATACTTCCTCCCCCCTCGTCTGTACCTAATCCCAAAGGGTGTGACAAACTCCTTCTTTTGGGATCAGGTGAGGCATCTGTGTGGTTGCCCTCCCCTTCAGTATTGGAGGACGTCTCTTCCCCAGATGTGTAACTCAATGACTCAGAGCTACGTTTCAAAATGGATTTGGGTCTTTTTCTCTTGGGGGCTGAAGGCTTATTGCTCAGAAGCCTGAACGTGACATTCCTAGGCATATCAATTGGTTTGCCTCTTTCATAGTCCCCTATATCCCTTTGGAACTTTTTCAATTTCTTATCCTTTAATATATGTTCTAACTTAAGTAATTCTGTTGTTAACTAATCACCCAAGAGGTAAAAGACCCACTGGATTTAAATTTGTTAACCTCCATACAAAGTGTTTCTATCTCCTGAATCCCTTGTTTGACAGCCCATTCATAAAAGCCAGCTAATGCATCCACAAAGCCCGAGGATGCAGAGTGTTGAATCTGCATCCACTCATCTGTTAATTGTTCATCAATATTATGTACCAAGGGCTGTACCTTCACCCTCAAACCTCGTGGTGTAATATTTTTGAGTTGGTAAGCCTTGAACAGTCGTACATGCCAAACATTGGTCAGAAGACCCTTCATACTTTTACCCAATGTAAAATACATGGATTCACATTGTTTATCTGGGTCCTGGATCACCCCCGAAGAATGATTGTCCGCATCAGATAAACCTAAGCCAAAAATGGCCAAATCATTCATGGCCGAGGCTAAGCCTTTTATAAGTGGAGTCAAAGCCATGTTGCAAAAATGTATAAAAAATCAAATGAGTAATATTAATGGAATAGTCAACTTTGCAAACAGTAGGAATAAGGCAAAAATCCTCTATCCAAAACCCACCGTTTAGACAGATATGTATATATAGAGCTTAGACACGAAAATGGGTTCAATATAATATTGTGTTCTTTCAGTCTTCAAATTTAGATAAGAATAAGTAAATTGTTCGTATTGGTAAATATTTTATACAAAAGTAGACCCAAAAATAAAGAGCCTAATCATTGTAAACTACCAAAGATACAGTACCCAGCCCTTGTGATGTAACCTGAATAAAACAAAAGATCACAATGCTGCGTATCCCAATAGGTGCAACCAAAACCATGATATAGGTGGAGTATGAAATGACATTAAATATCAATCCATACCCATATAACGTCCAAAGGAAAAAAAAAAAGTAGGGGATACCAGTTCACAAATATCAATGATACAATAGCTAGGCCCTGTGGTAACGTGGGAATTATGAAACTTCCCTTACCAAAAAACCACAATGCTGCATATCATCGTAATCAAAAATAGATTAGCACCAAATCGGCCCAATAAAAGTGGTCCAGAATATCCACTAAGTACCACAACTACATACAAATGCCAAATTCATGTTCATATAATGGACACCATGATCGTGTCAATGCTGGGTCGACCCATAAACGTATATATAACACCAGTTATACTGTCTATATCAATTGCTGTAGGCAAAATGACAATCCCTATAAACATTCACCAAATAGGATAATGTAATTACTATATATAGTATACAATGCAGCAAGGCCGACCCCAAAAAAACAAATAACACACTATTTCAACATATATATGGCTGTATAGTGTGACAATGGAATAATTAGGAAAACCTAGCCCCCAAGACAAATTCCCAAACAAGACCATTCAAAAATGGAACCTGATATAAAAGGCAATAATGTTAAGGAATATAGTGACAGCACATAGCATCTCATTGAATAATAAAAGGCAAAATACCTAAAATTCAGCTAACTAGATGCAATTTGTATACCCAACAGGGTTACATATCCACAGAATAACCTTAATGTTACCAGTAGGCTAACATAATGCATAAGCATTAAATTCCAGGGTAAGGTTCCAGCGAGAGGTAGAATCCATATAAATTCTTAACCAAACAACAGTTTGATATATTGCATAATGTATGGAACCATGATAGGTAACTATATTCGTAATGAGAACACTCTACTAACATACGGATCTTCAAACAAAACAGTAAATGCCGAAGCACACAAACTATTCCCCTTATCCCAGTAGAGCTAAGCACTCAAATAACCATGTGAACAGCAATCAGTAATTTATATTAGCTTAGTACACAAGTCACCTGCAAAATGCATGAGAATACAAAAATATATAGCAAAAAAATGGCGTTAATGTCATCTACAGGTTAATTACTGATATAACATAAAAACCCCAGAAATGGGTTGCAACATGAAATGGAATCCATAGATCACAACAAAAAAATGATTGTGAGTCCCTTATAAAAAAGAAGTAATGACAAAAGCCCTAATAGGACTGACCAAATTCCTCCATAATTACAATGAGGAAATAGTAAGTGACAAAGCACATATACTTCAGACTCTTTCCACAGCCCAACTGTATACTGACAGCAATCAAGAAAATGTCCAGAAAATCAAATCAAAGTTCCAAGACGAAATAAGAATTACCCATAACATGCAATTTGACCATTAGAACCCTTGTCTAAAGGTAAACAAGAAAACCAGTCAGTGGATGGAATTGCATGGTCATCTGTATTTGTTAATGGGTAATTAATGAAGCACATGGACTTCCGACCCCTTGCACAGTCCAACTGCTTCCCAAGATGAAAATACTGACTGTAATCCAAAACGCCAAATTGTCAAATCCAAGTTATGATGAACGTTATATAATGTCCAAAGTTTAACCATTCAGAACCTCTTCTGAACAAGAACGGAAAAGCTAATCAGTGAATCCAATCACCTAATCCCATGTACTTGCTTGTAGATCAACTGACATCAAGAGACCACGAATCCAAGGAACCTTCACATAAATGATGTGATGTATAAGATAAATCCACAAGGCAAATCAAATGACCAAAAGCCACCAAAACAACTGCCAAAATGTATAAAATATACCACTCGCAAGGAGGGAAACCACCAGACGCCGACAGCACCAAGGGGGAGGCAGAACCAGGAAGCAACATGGTGCATGTACGGCAACTGCATGGCTGTAAGATCAGCACATCAAAATCAAAAATATAGCCAGCAGAAAAGGTGGAAATCCAAAGATTTTAATATAAAAAACACATAACAAGGTAGAGGGTAGTAAGCCCAACTACCTATCCCAAACCAGTTTTCGGCTGTAATAGCCTTCTTCAGTGAGTAAACATAAGCGAATAGAAACCATGTATGTATATATATATATATATATATATATATATATATATATATATATATATATATATATAGTGTCAAAAAGACAGTTCATTGGTGCATTAAAATTGGTCATTCAGCCCAGGTGAGAACAAAGCCCCTAATTTAATAATCCATTTGCATTCCTTAAAGTTTAGTAAATCACGCCATCCTGATTTATCCCTACATTTTCATGCTCCTCAATCTATGTGGGACAAATCTCTAGGCCTTTTCCTCTCAGGATTGGGGAGCATCTTAGTGATATTAGGAATGTGTCCTAATAATGCTCTGTATAAACATGTATGTAAACATAACTCTGCATCTTTTTATTTTACTGTTATTGATTGCATTGTAAGAAAAAGTAGGAATAAATCAGGAGTTTTCAAGGAGTTCATAGTGTAAGAAATGGGAAAGCTGTTGTGTCTTGTCCATGACCACAGTCGGATCCAGCACTAGGTAACCTAGGGTCCAGTATTGGCTGAGGAGCCCAGCCACAACATTAATTTTAAGAAAAAAAGCATCTCCTGTTATAAGAAACAAAGTTTTCCTTCTCTCTGCATCACCCCATCTCTTTAAAATTTCCTGCTTGATACCAACCAGCCACCAAATAAGCATACTTGCAAGCAGAGCACTGGCACAAGTGCGTCCGGTCATGTTAAAATTTCCTATTTACATCTAGCCAACCAATGAGACCGAGCAAGCCAAGGCACGAGATTTTATTTTATCTAATTTAACTGGTTCAGGCATATGAACAAATGCATGCATTTCTAGCCCAAGCTATTTTTAATATAGAAGAAACAGACAGATGAGGTGTGTGTTTGCAGCATATGAACAAGCCTTCTGGGTGGCTTTACTTTGTTCGTATTTAGAAACAGGTTGTAGGTACAAGCTACTTTTAATATAGCATTTGAGACAGAATAAGTATTGAGCACAAGAGATTTTATTTTATTGAATTTCTTAACCAGGCTGGCTTACTTACAAGTGTGTGTATGTGTGTGTTTGTATGTTTGGGGGGGGGGGGGTGCAGGTGTGCTCGCACGTATGCATGCACGTGTGTGTGTGTGTGTGTGTGTGTGTGTGTGTGTGTGTGTGTGTGTGTGTGTGTGTGTATAAAATGCCTTAGTTAGAAAGACCAGTTTAGTTAAGTGAAGTCTATGAAGAGTTAATTGAACTGCTAAAACTATGATTAGAAACATTGTACTGTGGAGTACATTTGATTTTCAAATTTCCACCATGTTAGTTTAAAGCTTAGCAACACCGCAAGTGTGATTCTAGAAGCAGTTTCTCATTTGGTTTGGATTTCTTATTAAACTTGTCAAATCACTTTAAACTGTCTAGATTTCTACCACAATTCTCTAAAACAGCTCTGCTCCAGATGCACAAGGTGTATATGTTTGTACACTGCGCGACAATAACTAAAATGCAAACCTTCTCCATTTTATTATGCTGTTAATTGTATTATGTTATGTACTCATAGCTAGGAGTCAGATGCCACAAAGTAGTAGTAAATATGAACTATATGTGAATGTGATTTCATCAGTTCCTAGCAGACAACAATGCCAGCCCACTGGTGTTGGGGAAGACGACCCATTCACACAGAAAATGAACTAGGTGTGACTAGCACCCCAAGTGTCAGAGGGCTGCCCTAACAGACAGAGAGAGAGAGAGATAGAGGAAGGACGGACTGTGAATGCTCATTTTTTTCCTTGGAGGGGTGGAAAGTGATCATATCTTTGGAGGTGTGCATCCTGTCAGTCAATTTGTATTGGAAACCAGGGACATAATGAGAAGGTGCATCTGCTTTAAGGTGAAACAGGTTTGTCTGAGGCTGCCTCTTGCTTATATGAGTGTTTCCCCATGCTGCACCTTTTGTATGTCTACCTAGTGTATATACAGTTATAAACAAAGGAATTGTGTCTAGATCTAGGGATCTCGTTCCCCTTTACTCATTAGATTAATCATTGAATATCATGCTCCCCTTTGAAATGTATCTGTCCAGACACATGCAATAACTGGAATACCTACAGAGGTACCTTACTAAAAGGATACGAGGCCTAAACAACATGACTTACACAGACCAACTCAAAGGCCTGTCATTATACTTAGTATCCTATAGACTGTTAAACATGTCCTGTTTCAGACATACAAGGCATCCTCTAACCCATTACTGATGGATTTACTGCACATCAGCAAGTCAACTGGCATCAGAAATACTTGGTCTAGGGATCTAAACCTCTTCTGCAACACCAACAAGAACGGTTTGGAGGTACAGTTGTATATCGCAGAGGATACCACTACTGTGGAACAGACTCCCCGTCCACATAAAACAAAGTTCATTCCTGTCTATTTTCAAGCAAAACTTTGATCTATGTATGGGAAATAGAAAATTTGCTGCAGGACTGCCCCCTGTACCACTAATGGACAGAGGCAGCTCCTAAATGTTTTATCCCATGCATATGTCCCCTCAAATTATCTATGGTATGATCTCAGTTATTCTCATTAGGGTTAATATAGCAATAACCCATGCCTGGTGTGGTTTGGTCATGAGGGCGAAGCCCGAGTGGCCAAACAAAGCCAACTGTGGGTAAATCCAGCACTACCCACACCCAGAAGTGGGGTATTGCTATTATACAATGACATTATTTAAGAAAAAAAATAATTACTTTTCTTAAATAATGATATTGTATAATGCCTCCTTGCTGCCCTTCCGCAGCTGTCTGGTATTCTGCGGCAGTTCTGATGTACTGTGCATGCGTATGCCTACGCAGTACATCAGTACTGTGGGCAAAAGCAATGGAGAAAGCAAGATCTCCATTGCTTTTTACAAACTGTTTTCGCTATGTTAAATGGGTTTAACATAGCGAGATAGCTTTAAAAAAATAAACGGAGAATCTCCATTGCTTTTTTTAAAGCTGTCTCAGTATGTTAAACCCATTTAACATAGCGAGACAGTTTTGAAAAAAGCAACGGAGAAAGCAAGAAGACTTGGCCCAGAAGGCACTCCAACCAAGAATTGAACTGGAGAACCTCTTGCTGTGAGGTGAGAATGCTACCGCTGCACCACTGCACTATCCAACATGTCTGGTACTGGTTGTATCTTCTATAGCTTTCATTTTGTTAACTGCATGCACAGTTCTCTGTTAGAAATCACATATTTTTTACACAATTTATTGACTTTGTGGTATTCACATTTATATGCACTGATATGATCTTGATGACTTTTATGTTTGACTTGATAGTTGGCAATAATGTTTTATGTACCTTTTGAACTTGCAGAAGTATTTTAGTGGTGTCCTTTTCAGTGTGTTCCCTGTGATTTTGTACAAATCCAGAATAAATCAAAACTTACTTACATTTTCTGCCAAATATGCCTGTTTGAACTAGCACATATAAACCTAGCACTTTTATTTTATATTAAACTTTTACTAAGACTTTGATTATATCTTTGGGCATTAATTTGTCGGCAGTCACAGTTTTAAAGAAAGTGTTTTTGCTAAAGGAATATGTGAAAACAAATTTTCATGTTGAGGCACCGAAATAATAGATACTGTATATCTATCCCAGTATCTAATTCTTCAGCCTTACTTCTAACACATCTGGAGTGACTCACATGTCCCTGTGATTTGTTGCTTTCAGATTATATAATTAAATATTGAATAACATCTCACCTTCTTGTCCTTAAAATACTTCATCAATTACAAATTCCTTTTCAGGTATACTGTCTGTACTGTCTGTATTATGCAATTTTATAAACATTCTATTAGGTTTTACATGTACAACGTTGCCATTTATATGTCTTGATAATATGGTCTTTCTTATGACACAATGCAAAATTCTCTTTAAATCTATAGGTAGTTGCACAATGCATAATGGCCACAATGAAAACATGACAGCTTGTGAGTAGGTTTAGCATTTTATTGACAGTACACTCAGCCAGATGATGTTGCTGCACCTTCATGGCTTCATTTGCAGTGGTTTCCATGGATACTGCAGTGTCTAACACTTTAGGTAATGGTAAACCTTGTTTTGGCAATAATCTTTTACACATCTAGTTCTCAGTGTTCATTCTCTCTTGAATCTGGCAACATTCTGCAAATCTATACAAGCCTGTTTCTTACTTAGATGTACTGTTAGATTTTTTTTGGTTTATCATTCAGTCATTAGACATGACTTTGGATTCAATCAATTTTATAAACTATGCACACTATTTCCGTCTTTGATCTAAACTTTTCTTGTGCCAAAAACCTGGGCAGTAAACCTTGTGTTCCAGGCCACCTTGTAAAAAGTAAGGTTAACACATTTCTTGCACATTTGCTCTTGTCATTTCACAGTATAATTAATTCTTATTGACATAATTTGACAATTTCTTTGCTAAAGTAGTAATAGCACGTACCTGGTCATTGTAGCCTGCCATTCTCTGATTAAGATTTTGTGTCGTTTCCAGCTGCTGCTGATGGTTTTCTAGAATATGCACGTTTTCTTTCTGCATTAAAATGGCTTACTTATATGCAGCAGCATTGTTTGTGCATTTTTATTGCTTAAGTAACAAATGATAATATGTGATTATCATTTCATTTCATTTATCAAAACTGATTTTGGAAATGTACATGTATTAATCACTTTACACGTTTTTCTTGGTGTGAAAAAAAAGCATTTGCAAACTTAGAATCCTCATTTCAATAAATTCACTGCTTAATATATAATTTGTTTTTAAGTATTTAATAGTCTTAATAACGGAAAATAAATTAGTATTTTTGTATAAAGCATTAACATGTATACTTGCACAGTATATGTTGGTTTGTAAACCATGGTTTTTAACTTTGAAAATACTCCTTTCATAAATCATTGATATGCACAAAATACATAGACATTACACCAGTTTTGTGTCCCAGGCAGCAATAAGCCCATTGTTACAAAGCATTATATTGTAAATAGTACATATTTTGTGTATTAAAATTGCTCTACACAAATGAATGTTAACACCATACTCTCCCTTAATAAAAACAAATCAGCTTCCTGATGGCGTTATGTCATATAGTTCCATACTTTCCAGCATAAGGTTTTCATTTCTCCTTTTCAGCCATTTATACTTTGGTTTATTTAGTTTTGTTATCAATCAGTTTTCTAACATATGTTTGCCTATATTTTATTTTTTTCCACCTCCCAACCTTCCACTTACATCCTGTTACTCCTTGTGATAGAAAACATAGCCTTCATTAATGTGGAAGGGCCAATAAGCTTAAATATCTCTCTAACCTTGTCCTTTGTGCAGACCCAGGTAAATAGGTTCATAGGTAAATACTAGACTAGTTGCCATTGCGGGCCATTTTAAGCCTAGCTAATTTCTCTTTTTGTGCTTGAAGTAACCTATCCCATTTGATTATAGATTGGTCTTACCCATCCCACCATTGATAATTGTATATTATACAACTGCCCCCCATTAATATTCAAAAACATGCATGCTGATTGGTCAGCGTGTATGTTGTAAATCAGAGTTATAGTATTGGAAAAAGGTCCGGTCGCCCGGACTTTTTCCATTACTATAACTCTTTTTTCACACTGTTTTGCTATGTTAAACAAGTTTAATATAGCGAGACAGCTTTAAAAAAAGCAACGGAGATTCTCTGTTGCTTTTTTAAAGCTGTCTCGCTATGTTAAACTCCTTTAACATAGCGAGACAGTTTGTAAAAAGCAACAGAGATCTAGCAACATTTGTGTCGGTTTCCTCTGGATGCTCTGTTTTCCTCCCATGTTACAAAGACATACATCTATAGTGTTTCTCCCTGGGCCTCAGCTGAAAATTGGCTTTGTTCCAAGTCAGTAAACAGATGTAAAATAAAAATAAATAAAATACATCATACAAACTGCTGGAGAACATTGCCAAGAAGCCTTAATACTATTCTTACAGTTTCACAAGATGGGTTCTCAAGTGAACTGCTGGGAGAATATGAAAGAACATTCTTAACAACTGCAGCTAGAAAAACAGATGTTAAGTCTTGCAAAAATGGTGCTGTTCTAGTGTAAACCTATCCATATTGTTTAGAGATATTTAATGAAAACTATAAAATGAGATATGCGTAAATGGTAATCGCCATAACCACCAACACAGAGATAAGAGCCCTAAAGATATCTTTTCAGCAAACTAAATGTGAGTTTATGAGGCATAACAAACATGTGATAAGATATTTATAACGGTTTACCTTTACAAAGCCGAATCACAGTGGTGTGAATGCTCATATGAGCGACTCGTAACCACAAAAGTGAAAACAGCGACAGTTCGTAATGTTCGAAAATCAACAAATCAAAAATCAGATTCGGTGATTTTTAAACATTAATGTCGAATAAAAAATGTAATAAGGTTTAAAGAAGGGGGCAAGCCCCCTTGCACCCCCACAACCCCCTGTTTAATATTCTAACTCCGAGATCGCACTACAATTGGGAAAGGGATCATTTCCCGATCCCCACTATAGGGCAATTTGCCCCAAAATGCCGAATGTGCAATGAGCGAATGTTAATGTGCATTTGCTCATTGCACATTCGATCCTTTTTCCATTCGGCTTTTGCAAACTTCGCAAACTGTCGTTTGGACAATTGCTGTTCGCCCTTGTGCAATATGCACAACTGAAGGTAAACCATTTATAACATCATCAACACTATTGCTGATACTTGAAAAGTGATTTTAGCAAAAAGTAAACCAACATTCATAGATGGATGATAACCAGAATAGTGATCATAGATTGAAAAATGGCCAGATCTTCATAAATGGAAGGAAGAACACACTGTTGAGTATGCATGGATGCATGACCACACCACCAAATATAAACAAAATAATAACGATACCAACCATCATAAATGGATGACCCTAACCATGGCCATGACATCAGATGGAGGACCAAACAAATGCTAGCAATTTTTTTGAATCATATTTTGCCACTTGTTTAATCAAGTAATTTCCTGTTTCTGCTGGATTTTACAATTTGGTTATTTTTCCAAGCATTGGCTAAACTGGCTCCTCTCAGATCATTCCATTTCACTGGTTAACAAACATCAAAATAAATAAATCCATGGGGATGACCATGATGGATGGCTATAAGGAATCATCCAGGCAGCTGACCCCACTCCAGAAATGTGTAGGTGGTGGGGAAACATAGACTTCTATTAAATAAATGTATCTACCTGTTTACATTTCTGTGGTGATTAACATTGGTTGTTTTGTAATTAAGTGTGCCGTCCAGTGTTAGGTATGTACCCTGTGGTTTTAAAGTGGATATTCACTATGAAAGCTGATAAGCACAGGTTCTCTTTTATCCTTATCCAATAACTACAGTACCTGTGCATATTACTAGTACTGTTGTCGGAGTAACCGGTGTAAGGAAATGCTAAATACAGCTTAATCAGTTAGCTCTGTGCCTTTGCCATATTTTGCATTACTGTGACATATGGCTGCACTAATGATTATTGCTGAACTTGTTTTTTTTTTCTTTTAAACTGCACTGTTTTAACTGCTTGTTATATCACAGTTGCTGTGATGACTAATGAATGCTTTCTTCACATTTATAACAAGGAGTGTCTTATATAATTTGTAGTAACAGAAAGATTACACACTGGGTGGGTAAGTTACAATGGCAATCTAGTTGGTTACTGGCATGATTCGAACCGTAATGTAATGCTTAAATTTTCATTTTTAGGACTTGTTTCTTTTGTTGTTTGTTTGCTTTTGTTCCTTCATGTTGAACAGTGAGCTTCATCCCTCCCATTGCTTCACAGACCTATTTGTTCCCCTGATGAGAATAAACCCATTCCTTTCCAGTCTCCACAGCCTATTCTTTCCTTCAGAACTCATTAATTTTCTGTAGTATTTGTTTATAGGTTTTCCTAATGTGTTATAGTGCTACAACAGCACTGATATAACAAAATTAAGGGGAGAATGCTTGCCTTTGATGTTGGAAGGTCAGAAGACTGTAGGTTCTGTTCCCACCTCTGGTGAATGGATTTATTTTCCATTACTGTGGCTGCAGTGCAGTATTAAGGGCTTCTGCATTCCAGAGTGTGCTATTCTTTGATGGGATAGTAAACACAGTTCCTGTCTGCCTAACTTGGTGATAGCTTAGGTGAATGTAAAAGATCCCACAGCACTTAAAGAAAAGAGTAGGGATTCTTTATTTACAAAGTTTCAATCATACAACAATATATCTTTAACAATTAAAATATACTACAAAGAAAAACAAATAAATAATCAACATAAAACAACTTATAGAAAATTCTACACTCCTTGAAATCTTTTTGACTTTATCCCCAACTCTTTTTTTGCCATAAACAAAATCTTATCAAACTTAAACTTTCAACCAAAGCCCACATTTTTGTTTTATAATTATTTTGTTCTTGCCTGCCAAATGTATATAATATTTTTACAAATCTTATCACTTTTATCTTGATTGCTATCTTCACTCTCACTGTAAACCCATACACTATATTTTCCATATTTATTTAATTTAATCCTTCCATCCATTCATACTTTTTTAAGTCTTTGCCATAATTTAACTACTCTTGGACATTCTAAGAATACATATTCATTTGTTTCACAAGCTTGGTATTTAATAAACAATTTTCATTTAGTGTTTTGTGTAACCCACATCCTTTATTGGTAATTTCTTAAACACCAGTCACCATATAAAATCTTGTTCTTAATTTAGATTTTTAAATCATTTTGTTCTTTTTCACAGCTTCTTTCAATTCCTATCTCATATCTTCCCAAACATTAATATAATAATCCATAATTATTTTTCATTTCATTTCCTTCTTTTTTATTCACATTGTTTTGTATCTATTTTCCAAACTTGCAGTTGTCTTCTCCTACTCTCACTTCCTCTGCTTCTTTGTCCTTTATTATTTCACAGTTTTTAAGATTCAGTCATACCTCTTTATACAGTGCCCCTAAGAATTTATCAGTAACATTTTCTTCATCCAACTTTATACTTTTCATCATCCAACGATAATATAAAGAGACTAAAAATACTACTGGATTAAGTCAGTCCTCTTTTCTCCATTTTATTATATATATTAGTCCCTGCTTTATTGGGTTAAACTTTGTTCCCCAAATAACAGAAAATACTGCCTGCAATAACTTTACTTCTAATTCCACTGGAAAAACTAATATAGAGCTTAAATTGCTCAATTTTCCTAATATTACTATATTTAGCAGGTACGACTTTTTCCTAAAATTTAGGCTAAGCTCACTATATAGTTTACTTATTTTCTGCATTTCATCTAATGTGTCTTTACACTGTTTCTTCATACTTTTATAAATCCCCAACCTATACCTAACATCTCAATTTCTTTCAATTAAAATATATTGCTGTTTTCTTTATAATTTTCCAAAAAAAACTTTACTTTTTTTTGGTGTACTCTAAGACCAATATAATTTAACAATTCCTTTAATATTTTCATCACTTCTTTTAAACATTTTATATTTTTAGTAATTATCACTTTGTCATCTTCATATGAAATAATTAATGGTAGTGGCACTTTATTTATATATACCCATTTCTGATCCTCCAATCCTTTATATGAAATTTCCAAATCTGCATTCATCACTAGGTAATACAATATTATTGAATGTACATCCCTAGCTTACTCCTCTTTTTAATTTTATTTTCTTTGAAATCCAACCATTCACAGCTATACTAACCATAACATTCTCATAAGCTGATTTAATACCTATGTTTTTTTCTCATCTATTCCATATGCTTTCAAAATGCTCCATAACTGATCATGTGCTATATTACCCAATGCTTTCTCAACGTCACATGCAGCAATTCTCACTCCATCTCTGATCCTTCGATATTATACAGTATCTCCTTAATAATTAATAATTTTGAAGCAATTCTCCTTCTAATATCAAAAATACCATCCACAAAAACTCTCCTGAAAACTTCTTCCAATCTGTTCTGCAAAATTCTCATAACAATTTTATTGTCTGCATTTGTTGGTGTAACAGGTTTCCAGTTCTTTAAATGTTCTTTATTTCTTTCTTCCACATTGCTTTCATTACCCCTTCACATATTTTTTATCAAAAATATATCTTTCTAGGTATTCATTTAGTATCCTCACAAAACATTACTTCAGCTATAATCCCATATATTTGTAAAACTTACAGACTAACCCATCACCCTCAGGCACCAACTTATCACCCATATTGCACTTCCTCCAAAGTAGTTGTTTTCATTAATATTTTCTTTTTCTTTGTATTAATTGAATTTGCTTTCCATAAAGTTTTTCTATCAGTTTTATTACCCTTATATAGCTCTGCCAGATACCTTACCACCTCTTGTTAAATGCCCTTTTTTAACTATACAACCATCCGAAGTCAAGACTTTATCCAACACCATATTTTATTTTTCAGTATCTTTTCCTAAAAAGGAATCTCTTTTTTGTTCCTTGAACTAAACAGTAATGTCTTTTTATTAAATTTTAAATTTTTTTGTTCTTATTTTCATCATGTATCTTTCTTTCATTTTTTAAATAAGAATATTTTGTCCATTGTTTCAGTCATCTCTTCCACTATTTCTCTATACTTTTCCTTTTTTTGTCTTATATGTTCCTTCTCCACCTCAATATAATATTTTTATATTTAATTTTACAAACATTCCATCACTCTGTAAAATTTATATACCTCAGTTTCCCAAATGGCTGTATATACACATAGTCCATTAATTTTATTCCTTGTTTAATTTAAGTCTGCTCCAGTTCTTGCCTGAATTCCTAAATTATCAGAAAATTCTGTCCTTATTTTTCCCTCTTGTCCCTCTTTTAATGTCTCTGAAAACATTGCACAGTCTAGTTCTGTTTTCACATTTGCTCTTGCATGTGTAAAACCTATCTCACTCCCTAATTGTAACTGCCCAAACTTCATAATGTCTCCTATCCTTTTGATATATTTGGTCATCTTATTCCTTTTTCTAAGATTACAACTGAAATCACCTGCAACAACTATGTCCATATTCACCACCACATCTGGCATTATATGTTCAAACAAATTTTGTTTTTTGACATCACAGCATACATACAATATTATAATTCTGATAATATCCACTACAGATAGTCTCACTTCCTTTATAATTATATGATCCAAATGTATATCCTGTTTGACTAAAACAGCTATACCTGTAGGAGTCTACTGCAAGTGCTTATGTGCTAGTAGCTCACAACATACTTGCTTGTTGCTACTTGCTCTAAATGACAACTGCCCTAACTTTTACTAGCCCATTCTTAGTGAATTACATAGCCCACCCTCCACCAAGCCATACAAAACAGCATAACCCTATCAGAGCCTTAACTCTAACTTTACAGATCCTACTTGGTTCCTAACTCTAAACTTCCCTCCCCCTCCCTAAATTTAAAAGTCCCTCCTCACTCCCTAAACCACCAGTCCCGGAATGTTTCATAACCCTGAAATTTCACTCATGTTCCCTAATCCTGAACTCCCTTATCAGTCCCTAAACCTATAGGCTTTGGTCATTCTCTACCCCTAAAACTCCCCTCCTTTTCCCTAAACTTAAATGTTCCATGTAACAGCAATCTCAGACTTAATATACGCAAGGCTGCATTTTTGGTCATTTAGTCTTGCTAATTCAGGGCTCACACTATCGACTCTCAGAATTTCAAATGGTTGCAATTAAAAAATCTGAAGGGAGAATCACAATGTAACCAGCTACAGAACAGGAAGTGAAATATCTCTATAAATACGATAGCATGTATCCAAGATGATTAAATAAGAACAATATATTAACTGTCAAGTTCTGTTAAGATGAATAGTTTTCTAGAACAGAGGATTTGTTTTCTAATTCCTTCAGCAGCCAAGTATCCCAAGAGCACCAAAGAGTTCAACCTCCTGGTAAAAAAAAAAAAAGAAGAAGAAGAATTGAAGAAGACAAAGGCATAACAATTTGAAGGAAACAAATGCTTATTTGAGATACAATAAAATCTGGACAATACTGATATGTTTTAATACTTATTAATGCCTACATCCTGGCAGCTGAAGAGCTACATGGTTCTCTAGAACATCAGGTTACAGACGTCTGTTCTACTGCAAGCTATTAATATTACTCCTGTTTAGCTTTCATACAGAATTTTAATATACTTTAGTTTCTGATAATTATAATGACAAAAGTGCATCGTCTTTGTGTGTAGTACTATTATGCTTTTCAAGTAAATGTCTGGTACCCACAAGGTGAGGTTTATAAGCTATGTAAATAAGTAGTGTGATTAGTTTCATTTTATTAAACCTGAATGCTGGTAGCAGATCCACTTTATCAATTTGCTTTAAGTATCACATGAGAAAAAAATGAGAGAATGCAATTCCATACTGCATTGTGTTATAAAAATGAAAACCTGCACAGCTGCTAACAATCCAGCTACAGTTGCAAGAGGTCCTTGTAGAAGGAGAGGTGGTAAATTATTAGCTGCACACCAAATAAGGTATGCTAAGCTACCGATGAAGGTATGAGCTTATTCTGATGTCATCCTTCACATTCACAGTTATCTCCAAGTCACTACTGAGATTTAAGCAAGTTGCCATCTGATGATACTCGACCCATGTGCTGACCTTGGACTGTTTTTCCAGTGATGTATTATTAACATCTGCTCTGTGCACCTGCTCTATTTTGCTCATAATGCAACTTTCTGTGCATTCTGCTTATAGCCATTTAAGCAGCCAGCTGTCCCCAAACCAGGCCATAAAGACATAACATTTGCATTTTGTGAAAGTGGGCCCATTGAGTGTGGTCCATCAGAGCTTTCAGACTAGAAGAACTCATCAGAGGTAAGACATGTTAATTACACCCTACAATGTGAATTTTGTCTGAAGAAAGAGTGACTTTGGACATGGAAAAATAATTTTACACTAGCAGGTATTAGATTCATAGATGAAAAAAACTGAAAAATAATATAAAACTTTCAGCTATGTGCAGCAGAGGTGCATAACGATTTCCTGAACAAAACAGTATAACAGCAGTAATTTCTATAAGATTTATTTCTGTAATGAAACTAAAAGCCATGTTGCAATTTAATGTATACAATCAAACTCCCTTAATATTACTGCAGCTAAATGGATTTAATAACAAATATTGAATAAGATGATTTTTACAAGCAGAAAAATGCAAGTGCAAAAATATTTCCAAGTCTGCCTTAACTAACTTACTGAACCCAGTAGTCTGTTCTCACTATTTAACTCTAGTATGGCTTCCTTTGCTCTTCTCCTCCTATATGCTTTTGTCATACACATCATATTATATAAAGGTATTTATTTTGATAATCAGGTTGTCTATTTAGCACTGAACATTTTAGTGATGGCCCAAGAAGGAAAACTGTCAAGCTGTAATTCACACAA